>NW_027526347.1:223451-233577 GCF_048455015.1 Haemaphysalis longicornis
TGTTTTATTCGTTAAAAATTATGGGCTTTAACGCACCGGAGCTACACCAGAGCTGTGTGGCGCGCGGTAGTGGAGGGCTCCGGACTAACGTTAACCACATGGGGATCTTTAACGTGCGCCTACACCTCCATGTGAAGAGAACCCACCGCGGCCGAAATCGAACCCGCGTCCTTGGGCCCAGAAACACAACGCCTTAGCCACTGAGCCACCGCGGTGAGTGTCTTTTTATTTCGGTAAAAAGGTAATCACACGCAAGTTTTACATGAAAGAAAGCTGTAATGATTCTTTGTGTGGCCACGGAATTAAAACGGAACGAGCGAGGGGTGCGCGAAAACTATCGGTGCGACACATTCAGGCCCTGGAAGTGTATGCCTGTATTTTGTTGGTCGATCCACATCACTTGACTCGATTTCGGCCGCAGCGCAAGCAGCACTTCGTTTTCGTGGAATGTCGCACGCTGTAACGCCTTGTGCAGCAAGCCCGCCGAGCGAGCAGCACGATTCTTGCCAGTGGCGGACAGCCTGCGGAACAGCCAGAATACGCGTAACGATTGCGCTGAACTCCGCGATAGTATGCGCAACAACAGCTCGTTGATTGTCATTTGACTGGCTGCAAAGCAGGATGGCGCTGGAGCAGGCGGACAGAAAACCTTGCAGGAAAACATAACCGTTACCGATTCGTATTTCAGCTGTCTGCTCGCACATAAAGATAAGCAAGGGTGTAATAATACGTGAATCTCTATCGTCGACTTCTTCCAACGCCAGTTCGTAATAGGGAAAATGAGAGTACGATAAGAAGAGCGCCTGATGAAGATGCTTTCTCGAATGTAAAGGTACAGTCGCACAGCTTTAACTCATGCCGAATGTTGTCAAGAATCGGGTCTGCGCCCGATTCAGGCCCTAAACTGCGGCGACGCTCTCGTGCTATGGGTTGGTTGCACTAGAGCTGTTGCCTTCGTGCCAGCCTGCGGCTGCCGCTGCGGCGACGCTCTCGTGCTATGGGTTGGTTGCACTAGAGCTGTTGCCTTCGTGCGAGCCTGCGGCTGCCGCTGTGGCGACGCTCTCGTGCTATGGTTTGGTTGCACTAGAGCTGTCGCCTTCGTGCCAGCCTGCGGTCACCGCTGCGGCGATGCTCTCGTGTTATGGGTTGGTTGCACTAGAGCTGTCGCCTTCGTGCCAGCCTACGGCTGCCGCTGCGGCGACGCTCTCGTGCTATGGGTTGGTTGCACTAGAGCTGTCGCCTTCGTGCCAGCCTGCGGCTGCCACTGCGGCGACGCTCTCGTGCTATGGGATTGTTGAACTGCGGCGCAGCTCTCGTACTATGGGATTGTTGAAGTGCGGCGCAGCTCTCGTACTACGGTATTGTTGAAGTGCGGCGCAGCTCTCGTACTATGGGATTGTTGAAGTGCGGCGCCGCTCTCCTATATGGGATTGTTGAAGTGCGGCGCAGCTCTCGTACTATGGGATTGTTGAAGTGCGGCGCAGCTCTCGTACTATGGGATTGTTGAAGTGCGGCGCAGCTCTCATACTATGGGATTGTGGAACCGCGGCGCAGCTCTCGTACTATGGGATTGTTGAAGTGCGGCGCAGCTCTCGTACTACGGTATTGTTGAAGTGCGGCGCAGCTCTCGTACTATGGGATTGTTGAAGTGCGGCGCCGCTCTCCTATATACGGGATTGTTGAAGTGCGGCGCAGCTCTCGTACTATGGGATTGTTGAAGTGCGGCGCAGCTCTCGTACTATGGGATTGTTGAAGTGCGGCGCAGCTCTCATACTATGGGATTGTGGAACCGCGGCGCAGCTCTCGTACTATGGGATTGTTGAAGTGCGGCGCAGCTCTCGTACTATGGGATTGTTGAAGTGCGGCGCAGCTCTCGTACTATGGGATTGTGAAACTGCGGCGCAGCTCTCGTACTATGGGATTGTGGAACTGCGGCGCAGCTCTCGTACTACGGAATTGTTGAAGTGCGGCGCAGCTCTCGTACTATGGGATTGTTGAAGTGCGGCGCCGCTCTCCTATATACGGGATTGTTGAAGTGCGGCGCAGCTCTCGTACTATGAGATTGTTGAAGTGCGGCGCAGCTCTCGTACTATGGGATTGTTGAAGTGCGGCGCAGCTCTCGTACTATGGGATTGTGGAACTGCGGCGCAGCTCTCCTATATACGGGATTGTTGAAGTGCGGCGCAGCTCTCGTACTATGGGATTGTGGAATGCGGCGCAGCTCTCGTACTATGGGATTGTTGAACTAGAGCTGTCGCCGGATGCTGTCCCTATACAGTATTCGAGGCATACCCGATGCTCCTTATCGGAAACTTGTATCGAAAAGACAGATCAGAGACCTTTGTAAGCAGGAGCCGGTTGCGAAACGCCGCAGGGTGACCACCAAGACGCTGGACAAGGAGACGACAGAAAACGTGGCCGCACCTGAAGAAAACTACAGAGGCTTTGACCTTCCTGAACACTAGGAGAAAATCTGGCAGCACCACAACTACCGAGACTTAGTGAGGGTCGCCATCCTTTTGATTCGTGGATGAAGCTCGCAACAGCTAGCACTAGCTAGCTGACACGTTAACTTACGTGAGATGTGAGATCCAGGCGAACGACTTCTCTCACCTTTTTATTGAGAGAATGGTACTTATCGTTTGTACGATGTTCAACTACCGTTGTAGGATGGACTATAAACTATGAGATGTTGTTGAATTGTATTTATTATTTATTAGCCAGGCGCAATGATTACAAAGCTGCACGCCGAGCGCTTACGTTTCAAACCTAGTGACATCGTTTAAATACACTCGCAAGCACAGTGTAACGTAGTCAGATATCAACCGCATGCTCAGGCGACAAGCAAGAGCGGCGCAATGATTACAAAGCTGCACGCCGAGCGCTTACGTTTCAAACCTAGTGACATCATTTAAATATACTCGCAAGCACAGTGTAATGTAGTCAGATATCAACTGTATGCTCAGGCGACAAGCAAGAGCTTATTTTATGTGGGACGGAGATTGCGCATAAAGGCCCGTTCGCACTTGCGACGAAAGCGACGGGAATTCCGTCGCTTTGTCGCGCGACGATCGTTTTTGTCGAATGGTCGGGACAAATTTTCGTCGCGCGACAGAATTCCCGTCGCTTTCGCTCGCTTTCGTCGCAAGCGGGAATGGTAAGTTCTGCCGCTGCCGTCTGCTACGCAGCGCGGAGGTAACCGCGCGATGTGCTCGGGCCGGACGAACGCGCACACTCCCGCACGGCAGCGCCCCAAGCGGCAGCCGGCCGCGTACATCGCTCCCGGCGCCCGCCTGGAGCCCGCCCTCGGCACACTAGCCAGTATATTCTAGGCACTATAACAATATCTAATCCTGTGGATGTCCCGTGAACGCCCAGTAAAGGATCCAGGACGTTTGGACCATTTGAGGACGTCCTCAGGACGTTTTGCGTTATCTGGGTGGTGGCTGGCTTCCAGCCACCCGCTACCTGCCACGCACTTGCTTCGCCGGCCCAACAAACGCTGGCCTCTCAGCATGCCCTTGAAGGGGGCGTGAGAAGAGGTCCCGCCTTCATTTATTGAGGAAGGCCAGAGGTTCGCAGAAGGCGAACAGCGGCGGAGACGGGCGAGCCATGGCGCCGGTGCTGATCCTGCGTGGCCGAGTGCGAGCGCAGTGCTGTCGGCTCGGTGTCTCGATTCCAACCACCGGCCGCGTGATTCGTGCCTCGTGGCTCCCGGCTCGGGACAGGGTCTGAGGTCACGCGGTGCTCTGCTCCGGCGGCGCGAGCTCGGCTGCCGCGGCTGAGCTGCTACACCCCCGAACGTACGACTGCGACCCTGAACGCCTCAACTACGAACGCGTCCATTTCGAGCCCTCATCCCCAGAGGAGGTTCCTGAAGAAGACATGGATTTGACCCAGCTACGTAGGCGCACGAGAGGTAGCTGCGGCAAGGCTGGGGATGACACATGCGCTACAGGGGAAGACGTCAGCGACGTGGACATTACCAACTGGCCAGCCCCGGCCACCCTCCCCTCCGCGCATCAAACCACGTCGCAAGCGCACGCGCAAGCTACAGACAAGCCAGGCCACGGCGCCCGGGTCAACTGTGGTAGCTGAAACTGTTGCGGGCACGAACCAGTGGAGCCAGTTCCCGAACAGCGTGCCTCACACAGCCAGCACTGCCAGCCGCGGCGCGGCTATGGTGGCTAGAAGCCCACCATAGCGCGGCTGAAGGGTGCATACACTTTGATTTGTCTGCTACGGCGCTACCACACGCCCCTTCTTCGTGTAGCGCTGCAGTGGCTGCAGGCAGAAGGGCTCAAGGCTCGTCGTCAGCCTTCCTCGCCTCTCTCCCGCCGGACGACACGGCTGCCGACTCCGCCATAGAGTTTCATACAATATTGAATGAAACTCTATGGACTCCGCCGCTCCCCATGGAGCACCAGGGGGTAAATTTAGAACCCAGCAAGGGCAAAGCACAGCCCTCGGACACTCCATATCAGCAACGAAACTTACGAAGCCATACTGGAAGCTTGCATGGCTCAGCTGGAGTAGAAAATCATTGCACAGGTTGAGACAATGCTTGAGAGGACAATCGAAACGTGCGTTCGCACAACAATTGAAAAGCTCAGCGGCATGTTCCCTCTTGGGGCTCCGCCAACTTTTGCGATAGCGCTGACTGGCGCTATCCTTGTGGTGTCACCAAACGCGAGCTCACCACAGCAAACACATGGCTCTGCATCCTTCGTGTAAATAGGGGCTCCGGGCATGGTTGGGGCGATGAGGCGAAAGCCTCGACCGTTATTCAACGGAACTGTTCAATGGAAAGCAAATTTGATACTGTGGCTCGGGCTGAATCAACAAAACTCACCTGCGGTTATAGCTCTTCAGGAGGTAAATGGTCCTATCCCTAAATTGCCAGGATACGAAGGCTACGGTCCGACAAAGGATCCGAAAAGAATGGGCAATAACAGCTGTTTATGTTCGAAGAACAATTGTTCACATCCAACTGGATACGGACTCGTGGTGCTCACCCAACACCAATGTGACGGGATGTCGCGTTCAACTTTCCCCACAAAGGACCGTCATTGCCTTCTCCCGTCTACTTTGAGCCAGAGAATTCCCGTACGAAACTCAAGAATCGCCTACCGGACACACGTTTCGTGGCACATTTTCAGAAGCTGCACCCTCAGGACCTTGTCCTCATGTGCGGAGATTTCAACTCGAAACACGCGGCTTGGAACTATGCGACATGCGCCGGAGGGGCAGGAAGGTGATGGAAGACACCAACCACTTTGGTCTCTCCCTGCTGAATCTGCCACACGTGTACACCCGTATGGGACAAACAAGCAGACAAGCAGATACCACGCCAGATCTCCCCTGGACATCCAGACCTCAGCTCTGCACGTGGAAGGCGCTGGATGATCCGATGGGCAACGATCACCTTGTAGTTGTCACCATTAGGACCGGAAGCATCAAATCAGGAAAAGGTGCACAAGTAAAGAGAGACTGCTGGCTCACGCACTGGGATCGCTACAGAGATATGCTCAATACGCTGCCAATGACAACGAATGTATCGGAACTGGTACAAGAGATGACAGAGTCGAAGTGCACGGCTACCAAAAAATTAAGCGTGCCAGAAGACCATCTGGACAGGCATCTGTTGTCGCTGTGGAAGCGTAAGCTGAGACTTCTGGGTGCTTACCGAAAACGCAGACGTCCAAGAAACCTCAGCATGAAGCTCCGCTGCATTCAGGAAGAAATCGAGAGCTACACAAACCAACTCGCATCTGAACAGTGGATGGACACGTGTGAGCAAATGAATGGTCGGACAAATTCAGATCGTTCATGGGCCATCCTTCGCGCACTTTTGGGGCAGCATAAACACAACAACGCAGCCGCAAGAGTGGCTTCGAGGGAAGGCGTCAGCGCACAAGACGGCCGAAAAGGCAGCGAACATCTTCCCGCAGACGTCCACCTCGAATGCCGGCACGTACGACATGGACACTGGACCTCCGGATGCCGAGGCTATGAATAGCTCCATTTACGATTAACTAACTGAAGCGTGCGATTCAGCGGGTGAACGTGCGCAGTGCCGCAGGGTCCGACGGCGCCAGTGTAGCACACGTTAAAAATATTCCCACCTTGTACAAAGCAGCGCTGCTCCAAGAGTTTAACTGACTGTGGATGTGCGGAACGCTGCCAGACGAATGGCTACATTCTATCGTGATCACACATCGAAGCCGGGAAAGCCTCCGAACAGTCTTGCAAACTTTATGCCGGTGTCTCTCACGTCATGCCTAGCATTGTGAATGCCCACCTGATTTGGTGGCTAGAAGACAACAAAAAATTGGCCCCCACTCAGTATGGCTTCTGACATGGATTAACCGCACAGGACATCTGCTTCGCTTAAAAAAGGGCGTCTTTATTCCTGCGCATTGTAGCAGGGGTTGATGTGAGGAAAGCTTTTAATACCACACCTCACACCCATCATGCACGCGGTGAAAGAATTGGGAATCAGAGGGCGCATGCATAACTTCATTGCCGCCTTCCTCAAAGATCGGACCTCAAGTTCAAATCGGAACAGCTTAGCACAACCAAATACAACTGGGTGGGAGTTCCCCAAGGCTCCGTCATATCCCCCACTCTCTTTAATATTGTGATGGCCAGCCTCCCACAACTAGCTTGCGTACCTCGTATTTAACATGCAATCTACGCGGACGACGACACAGTATGGACAAAAACGGGATCTCTCGGAGGACAAGAAACAGCCCTCCAAGCCGCCATTGACGTCTACACAAAGAAAGTCGGCCTGTCAACAGCCCTTGACAAGACGGAATTGGTCGTTATATATGGAGGCAGGCGTTCGCAATCGAAGACTGCGGCAAAACAGACTATCCAGCTAGAACTTCGACAGAGTTCAGTACAGCGGAAAGCTATAACCCGCATTCTCGGAATGTTTTTAGACGAGGCATGCATGCACATCACATGGCACACACGCATAATGAGAACAATGAAGCAGGTGACGCACATTTTCCGCCGGATCACAAATCAAGCGCAGGGAGTTAAAGAAAGAGAAGTGCGCCCCTTCATCCAAGCATTTATCCACTCGCGCACACTGTACGGGGCACCATATCATTCCCTAACGAAAACGCAACTACTGGCTTTAAAGCACCTCAACAACGAAGCTCGCAGGATTGCAACCGGCCTTCCGAGATACACTCCCCTAGATGCTCTCAACAGCTACAGCATAATAAAGTCGCACCCTTGCAGTCGACATCAGTGGGGAAGGATAGCGTGATTAAGCTACGCTACCCCCACTTCGTGCACCCAGAGCCGTCTGGGGGCCATTTTGTTTCTGGCTTGCAGAGTTGCCATCTCTCCCAACGAAACCGCTGCCGGTTGTGACGGGCAGAGTGTGACCGCCCGCTCTAGTTAGTGTCCGCGCAGCAGAAAGAGAGGGAGAGAGGAGAGGCGCCCAGAAACAAAATGGCTGCGTCCATATGTAAACAAACATCACGTGGTGCTGACTGACCAATGAAAATCCTGGCGGCACATAACGAGAGAAAAGAGAGCCGATACTCTAACAGCTTTTATTTAGGGACGCTAGGGAAGGACACGCTGGCGAAACTTGGGCACAACGTCAGCGTACTTCCCCCCATTGGCGGATCCAGAGGGGGGGTCCGGATGTCCTGACCCCTCTCTTAATTTTTGAATTTAAACCTCCAAGAAGATGACCACTCAGGTCGCAAAAAAAGGTGAATTGATGACTTGTATTTCTTATGGTTTTTCTTTCACTAAATTTCGGTGAATAAATAAGGCTCCTCCATCTCCTGCTCATCATCATCATCATTATAATCATCACTGACGGGAGCTGACCCCCCCTCAGAAAAAGCCTGGATCCGCCCCTGCTTCCCCCACTACCTCAACAGTCACCGCCATGGGAATGCATTTCTCTGATAGATGCAAACCCGTTACCACAAAACATTGGAAATGATCAAGAAGCCAGAAGACGGGCATACGTAAAATGTCACGGAAAGTGGCTTTGTCGTCTGCAAGACCACTCCTCCGGAGGCGAAAAAAGTCATGTCTTCTATACAGATGCGGTATGTATCATGCATCTTCCCAGCTTCGCCACATCATGGGTTAATGAGGATGGCTCATCACAAGGACGCAAACTACACATCACAAAAGAACCGGGACACAGCACCGGGGCAGAACTTGCCGCCATATTGGATTTAATCAAGCACCTGAGCTTTCAGCGCAGTTCAGATAGACTAGCATGAAGCACATCTATCATGTTTTTACGGATCTTGCAGGCAGCGTACAGGGCCTGTGACGACGGTCGGCACACGTCCACTGTAGTCGGTCACCTTCGTCAGTACATCAGCGGGTTACTGATGTACATCAGTACATCGTCAGTACACCTTGGGCCACAACTTCACAATTCAGTGGATACCTGGCCACTCAGGAATACCGGGTAACGAAGAGGCAAACCGACTAGCATGCACTCTACTCCAATCCGCGCAGTCAGGACACCCTAGTTTGGAAGACGATATCGAGCACGAAACAGAGGCGCCACCAACAAGTTACGACCCAAGAAAAACCCTCGTTCAAGCTAAGAAGTACTGCTGCGAATACTCAGCGAGCGCATACAACCCTTTGGGCATCCCTCCTCTTCCTGGCCGTCTTTAGTCGTCGGCAGCAAGTCACTATCTGACAAGTCCAGTCTGGCACACTCAACCCCCTCTCTGCTGCAGCATTTCCGTAGACGCCAAAATGCAGGCTCATCCCTTCACAGCTTGGGCTCGCGTGACCTGTGCCTAGTTCGAGCAGGCCTGGAGCATCTGCTTTGGGCCTGTCCGCTCTAATCACTGCCCCGAACTCGAGCCCTGGCCACTCTTCGGCCCGAGGTACGCCCAACCACCCTGCGAGCTTGGGCCTGCCTGGACTCATCTACCCCAATTGCGGCCGCCGTCAAGCTCTGGCGGGCGCTTGGCGAGTTCCTTCTGGATCCAGCTGCTCCGCCGACTGGCGCCAGGCTCGCCCTCAGGC
The DNA here is from genome assembly GCF_048455015.1 of Haemaphysalis longicornis. Classification (NCBI taxonomy): domain Eukaryota; kingdom Metazoa; phylum Arthropoda; class Arachnida; order Ixodida; family Ixodidae; genus Haemaphysalis; species Haemaphysalis longicornis. The sequence continues at coordinate 232,488 of NW_027526347.1, forward strand.
ATACCGACTGAGGGGCACACCGGAAGACTTTCGCAATGGATAATGGCACCGTGGGCCCCCGATCCACAACTGCCCAGGACCTGGTTTCGTCCTTTTTGATCCCGTTAAGAGTTTTTTTTCTCTTAGCTTTTCATTTACAGCAGCCCCCCAGCGGCAACTCAAGTGAAATAATGACGTGAAACAACAGCAACATCCAGTACCAACAGGAATTGGTTCCAAAAAGACTGCAGGTGGTCCCAAAAGGGCCGAGTTGGTCCCAGCCGGGCGGCTGCTCATGAAAGCTCGGCACGGCTCTGCCCCAACTCGGTAGAAGCTGGTTCCACCTGGGCGGCAATTGGTCCCAACAAAACTGTAGCTGGTTCCGACTGGGCAACAGTATTAGGCGCACCTAGAAACTGATCCACTGCTCTAATATGACTGCGGCGGTGAAGCCAATTTGCCGAAGTACGTTTTTCCCTTGACTGTTGTCAGTGGCTGACGCACGTGATGGCGCATTCGATGGCAGAAAAACACTGCGGTGATTTACGATAATTAAAGAACGTTGAGACATTTTCCCTGCTTCCAACGAGCAGAGCTTGCCCCAATTGAGTGCCACTGCTGCTAACTCGCACTGTCCACCTAAAGTTTGGTATGTGGTGTCACTGTGTGTAGATCCGAAATTCCGTCTTTGTTCACTGGTATACCTGCCTCTTCTTTGTTCAATATCACCAATGCAATTTGTCGTATTATGGTCGCTTTGAATAATTTGAAACAAACATGTCAATTTACAATTGTGTTGCACTATATTAGTCTAATATGCAAAAGGAGTCAGTTTTATTCTTGTGTTAAAGTGTAATTGACTTTCATTACTTCTACATGTTGCATAATTCAGCCACACATAAGAGTCGTAGCATACATACCAGGGCCGTACCCAGAGGGGGGGTTTGGGGGGTTTGAACCCCCCCCCCCTGAAATCTTTTCCACGCCGCACGTAAGGAATACTTACTGTTGCTTTCAGCAAAACTACCCCCTTCACAAAATTCATAACCCCCCCCCGAAAAAAATTTCTGGGTACGGCCCTGATACATACACATATTGCTATAGAATAAAG
>NW_027526348.1:0-25000 GCF_048455015.1 Haemaphysalis longicornis
TTACCCCAAAAACGAAAAATCGTGGTGGAGTATAGAACATTTAGGCGGAGTATAGAACTCTGTAAAGGGTGCTCTGACTTTGACAGAAAAGATGTGTGGCAGAGCCATACAGCAGGCGATGAATGGGCGTTTCGTCAATGCGGCAAGGAGCAAAGAACGCTTCAGCTGATGACCCCAAAAACGAAAAATCGTGGTGGAGTATAGAACATTTAGGCGGAGTATAGAACTCTGTAAAGGGTGCTCTGACTTTGACAGAAAAGATGTGTGGCAGAGCCATACAGCAGGCGATGAATGGGCGTTTCGTCAACGCGGCAAGGAGCGAAGCACGCTCCAGCTGATGACACCAAAAACGAAAAATCGTGGTGGAGTACAGAACATTTAGGCGGAGTATAGAACTCTGTAAAGGGTGCTCTGACTTTGACAGAAAAGATGTGTGGCAGAGCCATACAGCAGGCGATGAATGGGCGTTTCGTCAATGCGGCAAGGAGCGAAGCACGCTCCAGCTGATGACCCCAAAAACGAAAAATCGTGGTGGAGTATAGAACATTTAGGCGGAGTATAGAACTCTGTAAAGGGTGCTCTGACTTTGACAGAAAAGATGTGTGGCAGAGCCATACAGCAGGCGATGAATGGGCGTTTCGTCAATGCGGCAAGGAGCGAAGCACGCTCCAGCTGATGACACCAAAAACGAAAAATCGTGGTGGAGTATAGAACATTTAGGCGGAGTATAGAACTCTGTAAAGGGTGCTCTGACTTTGACAGAAAAGATGTGTGGCAGAGCCATACAGCAGGCGATGAATGGGCGTTTCGTCAATGCGGCAAGGAGCGAAGCACGCTCCAGCTGATGACCCCAAAAACGAAAAATCGTGGTGGAGTATAGAACATTTAGGCGGAGTATAGAACTCTGTAAAGGGTGCTCTGACTTTGACAGAAAAGATGTGTGGCAGAGCCATACAGCAGGCGATGAATGGGCGTTTCGTCAATGCGGCAAGGAGCGAAGCACGCTCCAGCTGATGACCCCAAAAACGAAAAATCGTGGTGGAGTATAGAACATTTAGGCGGAGTATAGAACTCTGTAAAGGGTGCTCTGACTTTGACAGAAGAGATGTGTGGCAGAGCCATACAGCAGGCGATGAATGGGCGTTTCGTCAATGCGGCAAGGAGCGAAGCACGCTCCAGCTGATGACCCCAAAAACGAAAAATCGTGGTGGAGTATAGAACATTTAGGCGGAGTATAGAACTCTGTAAAGGGTGCTCTGACTTTGACAGAAAAGATGTGTGGCAGAGCCATACAGCAGGCGATGAATGGGCGTTTCGTCAATGCGGCAAGGAGCGAAGCACGCTCCAGCTGATGACCCCAAAAACGAAAAATCGTGGTGGAGTATAGAACATTTAGGCGGAGTATAGAACTCTGTAAAGGGTGCTCTGACTTTGACAGAAAAGATGTGTGGCAGAGCCATACAGCAGGCGATGAATGGGCGTTTCGTCAATGCGGCAAGGAGCGAAGCACGCTTCAGCTGATGACCCCAAAAACGAAAAATCGTGGTGGAGTATAGAACATTTAGGCGGAGTATAGAACTCTGTAAAGGGTGCTCTGACTTTGACAGAAAAGATGTGTGGCAGAGCCATACAGCAGGCGATGAATGGGCGTTTCGTCAATGCGGCAAGGAGCGAAGCACGCTCCAGCTGATGACCCCAAAAACGAAAAATCGTGGTGGAGTATAGAACATTTAGGCGGAGTATAGAACTCTGTAAAGGGTGCTCTGACTTTGACAGAAAAGATGTGTGGCAGAGCCATACAGCAGGCGATGAATGGGCGTTTCGTCAATGCGGCAAGGAGCAAAGAACGCTTCAGCTGATGACCCCAAAAACGAAAAATCGTGGTGGAGTATAGAACATTTAGGCGGAGTATAGAACTCTGTAAAGGGTGCTCTGACTTTGACAGAAAAGATGTGTGGCAGAGCCATACAGCAGGCGATGAATGGGCGTTTCGTCAATGCGGCAAGGAGCGAAGCACGCTCCAGCTGATGACCCCAAAAACGAAAAATCGTGGTGGAGTATAGAACATTTAGGCGGAGTATAGAACTCTGTAAAGGGTGCTCTGACTTTGACAGAAAAGATGTGTGGCAGAGCCATACAGCAGGCGATGAATGGGCGTTTCGTCAATGCGGCAAGGAGCGAAGCACGCTCCAGCTGATGACCCCAAAAACGAAAAATCGTGGTGGAGTATAGAACATTTAGGCGGAGTATAGAACTCTGTAAAGGGTGCTCTGACTTTGACAGAAAAGATGTGTGGCAGAGCCATACAGCAGGCGATGAATGGGCGTTTCGTCAATGCGGCAAGGAGCGAAGCACGCTCCAGCTGATGACCCCAAAAACGAAAAATCGTGGTGGAGTATAGAACATTTAGGCGGAGTATAGAACTCTGTAAAGGGTGCTCTGACTTTGACAGAAAAGATGTGTGGCAGAGCCATACAGCAGGCGATGAATGGGCGTTTCGTCAATGCGGCAAGGAGCGAAGAACGCTTCAGCTGATGACCCCAAAAACGAAAAATCGTGGTGGAGTATAGAACATTTAGGCGGAGTATAGAACTCTGTAAAGGGTGCTCTGACTTTGACAGAAAAGATGTGTGGCAGAGCCATACAGCAGGCGATGAATGGGCGTTTCGTCAATGCGGCAAGGAGCAAAGAACGCTTCAGCTGATGACCCCAAAAACGAAAAATCGTGGTGGAGTATAGAACATTTAGGCGGAGTATAGAACTCTGTAAAGGGTGCTCTGACTTTGACAGAAAAGATGTGTGGCAGAGCCATACAGCAGGCGATGAATGGGCGTTTCGTCAATGCGGCAAGGAGCGAAGCACGCTCCAGCTGATGACCCCAAAAACGAAAAATCGTGGTGGAGTATAGAACATTTAGGCGGAGTATAGAACTCTGTAAAGGGTGCTCTGACTTTGACAGAAAAGATGTGTGGCAGAGCCATACAGCAGGCGATGAATGGGCGTTTCGTCAATGCGGCAAGGAGCGAAGCACGCTCCAGCTGATGACCCCAAAAACGAAAAATCGTGGTGGAGTATAGAACATTTAGGCGGAGTATAGAACTCTGTAAAGGGTGCTCTGACTTTGACAGAAAAGATGTGTGGCAGAGCCATACAGCAGGCGATGAATGGGCGTTTCGTCAATGCGGCAAGGAGCAAAGAACGCTTCAGCTGATGACCCCAAAAACGAAAAATCGTGGTGGAGTATAGAACATTTAGGCGGAGTATAGAACTCTGTAAAGGGTGCTCTGACTTTGACAGAAAAGATGTGTGGCAGAGCCATACAGCAGGCGATGAATGGGCGTTTCGTCAATGCGGCAAGGAGCGAAGCACGCTCCAGCTGATGACCCCAAAAACGAAAAATCGTGGTGGAGTATAGAACATTTAGGCGGAGTATAGAACTCTGTAAAGGGTGCTCTGACTTTGACAGAAAAGATGTGTGGCAGAGCCATACAGCAGGCGATGAATGGGCGTTTCGTCAATGCGGCAAGGAGCAAAGAACGCTTCAGCTGATGACCCCAAAAACGAAAAATCGTGGTGGAGTATAGAACATTTAGGCGGAGTATAGAACTCTGTAAAGGGTGCTCTGACTTTGACAGAAAAGATGTGTGGCAGAGCCATACAGCAGGCGATGAATGGGCGTTTCGTCAATGCGGCAAGGAGCGAAGCACGCTCCAGCTGATGACCCCAAAAACGAAAAATCGTGGTGGAGTATAGAACATTTAGGCGGAGTATAGAACTCTGTAAAGGGTGCTCTGACTTTGACAGAAAAGATGTGTGGCAGAGCCATACAGCAGGCGATGAATGGGCGTTTCGTCAATGCGGCAAGGAGCGAAGCACGCTCCAGCTGATGACCCCAAAAACGAAAAATCGTGGTGGAGTATAGAACATTTAGGCGGAGTATAGAACTCTGTAAAGGGTGCTCTGACTTTGACAGAAAAGATGTGTGGCAGAGCCATACAGCAGGCGATGAATGGGCGTTTCGTCAATGCGGCAAGGAGCGAAGAACGCTTCAGCTGATGACCCCAAAAACGAAAAATCGTGGTGGAGTATAGAACATTTAGGCGGAGTATAGAACTCTGTAAAGGGTGCTCTGACTTTGACAGAAAAGATGTGTGGCAGAGCCATACAGCAGGCGATGAATGGGCGTTTCGTCAATGCGGCAAGGAGCAAAGAACGCTTCAGCTGATGACCCCAAAAACGAAAAATCGTGGTGGAGTATAGAACATTTAGGCGGAGTATAGGACTCTGTAAAGGGTGCTCTGACTTTGACAGAAAAGATGTGTGGCAGAGCCATACAGCAGGCGATGAATGGGCGTTTCGTCAATGCGGCAAGGAGCGAAGCACGCTCCAGCTGATGACCCCAAAAACGAAAAATCGTGGTGGAGTATAGAACATTTAGGCGGAGTATAGAACTCTGTAAAGGGTGCTCTGACTTTGACAGAAAAGATGTGTGGCAGAGCCATACAGCAGGCGATGAATGGGCGTTTCGTCAATGCGGCAAGGAGCGAAGCACGCTCCAGCTGATGACCCCAAAAACGAAAAATCGTGGTGGAGTATAGAACATTTAGGCGGAGTATAGAACTCTGTAAAGGGTGCTCTGACTTTGACAGAAAAGATGTGTGGCAGAGCCATACAGCAGGCGATGAATGGGCGTTTCGTCAACGCGGCAAGGAGCGAAGCACGCTCCAGCTGATGACACCAAAAACAAAAAGTCGTGGTTCAGCCCATTAGACAAACGTACCTCTCCCGACCAATATTTTCGCTGGGACCTTCCATATTCGTCTTATATAAAGAATTAAACAACGTACCTGAAAGGACCCACCTAATTGGTGATAGATTTAAATGATAGGCCGACTGATTCTGTCGGAGGGTCGGCGAGCCGTGCAGTAGCGCATTCAAGCCAAGCCATTTTTTTTCTGACGTCATACAAAACGTCACCGAAAATGGGCGGGGATGCAGAGAGGAGGACAGTATTTTCGAATTAATTTGCCTACTGACTAAAGTCGCGTAAACACAGCGAGAGTGGTCGAAACATGGCCTAGATACTCCAGACTACAATTTGCGCTTGTAATCCCACAATGTTTACAAATCCCTTAAAGGAGTACTGACACCAAATTTTGACGCCTAAAAAATGATATCATTGGCTTCAGTAGTTTGTACAGATGCCTCACAGAAATTTTTGCAGCGATCCGAGGCCGGAATCACATCTAAAATCGATTTTGATTGCCCAGGCCGCGAGCTTTCCCAAATCGGCAGCACTAGCGAAATCGCTTTCGGCGTGACGAAACATCGGCCTGCGTGTCTGGCCGGTTCAGGGTGACGTCATATAGTCGTTTTCGGAACCGGAAACGATATCCTGCGCTGCTGTTGTCGGTGGTATTCGTTTGGGCAGGAGACGTGGGCGTACCTGTGTGAGCAATGCTTGTAAACGTTGCGTGTTCGACGTCTTTGCTCTTCAGTTCGTGGCCGGCGCATGGTATTCCATTGCACTGGTGCCGAAAACTGCGCGATGCCGACGGGCACCGCGGCGACGCGGCGGTGCGCGTCTCCCAGCTCGCCCTGGTTGTGGTAGGCAAGCTCGGGGTATGCGAAGTACTGCTCGTGGAAGCCTGTCCGAAATCGACGACTACGCCAAGATGCATTATTTTCCACGCGACGACATGCAGCGCTAAACGTGGGCTGAGTTCGTTGCGCCGCGGCGGCCGCTAGAACTGTCGCCCAAGCCAGCGGGCTCGGGGGTTGCACGGGTCACCTTGGGTGTTGGAAACTTTAGGCTTGGTATCGTTGGTATCGTGGCGACTATTTGATCGCTGGTATCTGTACAACTGCGAATGACAATCCCTTACACAACTTTTCACCACACTATCATCCCCTTTTTCGCATATGAAGCTTTATTTTGGCAATAATTTCCGTTTCAGCGATCGGTGACCAAGACATCTGCCGCGGCCTGTTTTGATTCTAGCGCGCAGGTGGCGCCATCTTTCGGCCGCTCGCCGCACCGTGGTGCCGGCAGTGCTGGGTCGGAGCGCCGAACCTAGTTCCGCTGCCGGTCAGCGTAGGCTTACCATCGCGGCAAATATCTGAACGCCACTTTTAAATTCAGCGCTGATAACAACCCCTAGCACAATTTTTCAACACACTAACATCTACTTTCTCGCATGTGGAACTTCTTTTTCGCGATCAGATTGATTAGAAGAGTGGCGACAAGCTGTTGCTATCACGGTCTGCGCCGGTTCGAACCGCAGTGATATTAAAAAACGGACGACGGCGAAGACATCGCCAGCCTAATCGCCTGGCCAAATAAAGTTGTTCTGTCTGTCGGGTGGCAGCGACTCATCCGAGTCTGACGATTCAGACGACATGTCGACTGCGCGGGCGAGGGCGGACCATGTGCAATCGTAGCAGACGATGCGCCGAACGCATGGAGGAAAGAAAAACGTCCCTGACGTCGCGGGTGAGACCGTGACGTAAGGCTGGCCCGCTTGAAGGCTGGCCTTCGAACGGCCATTTTCCCGCGCGGCGACCAAATTTGAAATTGGTTGCAATAAACGTGCAATAATTAATTCTGTGTTGGCGGCTGACGGCTTTCGGTTCGATTTTCGTAATTACTGGGCCAATAGGTATTCTTTACAGCATAAAAATTGAAAGCGAGAAATTTCGTGTCAGTACTCCTTTAAGTGTGCCTTTAAGACGTTTCGGCCTCCATTCTTGCTGGATTGCTTTATCAAGTGGTTCATTGCCGCTTTTTATGCACTCAACGACTCCATCAAAAAGTAACTCTTACTTTCAGCGTTTTTTTACATTCTTATGACTCTTTTTTATTATTTGAACCTTCTTCTCCTACCATTCTTCTCAAATCCCACAGCAGGGCCTTTTGGCCTTCTTGCTGCAACAAAGTCATCCATTCCATTCCATACCCAGCCACCCACACTTGCTATTGTAAACCAGAGAGTGAGAGAAAGAATTGAACGGATGTTTTTATTGAAGGAAGGAGGCCAATAGGCCGTGGCCAATAGACGGCGTGAACTGTGCCTCAGGAAGTGAACGCGCCATCGTCGAGCGCACAACGGCATGCGCTGCTACGGCGCCATCTCACAGCGCGTCGCCACCGCCCTGCATGTCTCACTGCCTCCCCCTCCCATTTTCGCAATTCGCCGCCGCCGAGGAGCGTCTCGCACCACTTCGGCGTAACGCCTTCCCCCTCACACTCTTTTTCTCCCTTTTCTTTCAGTCTATAGTTCTCTCTTCGTTCCCTCGGTAACGAGGAAAACGCCGCCGTCAAACTGCAGTAGCGGCACCATAGTGCTGCACACTAAAATGGCACTTAAGTCTATGAAGTACAGGGGAATTCGGGATACGCGGAAGCGAAAAGAGGGCTAAACGCGATTTTATTGCATGAGTGCGCAGTGCAGCCGCATTGAGACGAATGCAGAAAGACGGTGCTTCCAAAACAGCAAAGAAACTCTCCGTAGAAATCCGCATTGATAAGAAAATCTCCTTGCGGGAATCCAAACCTACAACGTCCAGCGGCAGATAAAGAAAGAAATATGTTGGTTGGGTTGGCTAAAAGGGCAATTAAGGCAGCCTGAAAAAGAGCTTCGCGTTGCCATTGTCTCACAGAGCCTGGCCGGAAAGGTTCAAGCAGCGGCGACAAGAGAAACATCGGACCACCGAGGAGCGCTGCTCAAACTCTGTGGCGGCGTCACGGCCGGTCAAAGTTCGGTCATTCTTTGCTGCTTTCTCGCCAATACCGTATCACGGGCAGACCTTTGGGCAACATATCTCGACTCTGTGCTGGAAGCAAAGGGAATGTGAGAAATATTAAGGACCACAGGAGCAGGGTCTTTTATCGGAAGAAGAATTGGCCGTGTTTTTGGTGGCAACGATTATGGCGCACTATCTCAATGGTTCTAAGCACAATTACAACTCAAAAGCAGCCGTAACAGGTCTGTAAGAAGTGAAAGGGTCGACTGCCCTGATATATTCCCAGACACCCGGTGCTTCGCAAAAGATTTGACGCTCGGTCGTTATCCGTGGCCACCTCGCCGATATTCTTCCTTTTGATTCTCTTCTGTGCTGAGGACGACAAACAATGTCAAACGGGGGTGAGGCCCAAAACCTCTACTGTACGCTGTATAGGCAACAAAAACATATAAAGAATATAAAATAACTCGTCCTCTATGCGATCAAGGAATATAGAGCCAGCTAAATTAATGGGAGCACAAGAACTCCCTCAATTCTAAGAGAAAAGAAACAGTTTTTATGGAACCAATAAAACAGCTCTTATAGTAAACACGAATATAGTTAAAAAGAGAACAATGCTATTTTTATAAGATGGCCTGATCTTAACGTCGTTTGCTCCTTAAACTGAAGGTCATTCGAAGAAAATTTGTTGCTATTTCTTTATTTTTGTCGTGGCAACTTCTATTTGTTACTGCTTATATTTAGTTGTACAGTGTGTGGGCATTCTACATTTCACACACTAGTTATTTCCCACCCCGCAGCCATCCGCGCTCAGCAAACGTGCCTTGCGAGCGCCGGCTGCGGACGGGTCCGTTGTTTGTGAAGACAGACAAAGGCACGAGGCGGCGAGAGCAAAACATCAATGCATTTATTGCAAAGTGCAAATCAAATACACTGCATACAGAGTAATCGTAGGCCATAACGGTAACACTGGCAGCGAGGCATTAAACAACGCTAGAGATCGAGATGGTTCGACTCACCGATGGCATACCGGAGCAGCAGGGCGTCGCGAGTGCAAGCGCGGGTGCCGTCTCCCAGCTCGTCCGGACGCGTCATTTGTGGCACGTTCCCCAGGTCAAGACCAGCGCGCCGAAACGTCCGCGCGCTACCGGATCCCCAAGACAAGAGACCGTCCTCACCTCATCCGACAACCCACCACACCTCGCCTTTTGGTGGCGCTAGTATCGAGGAAGAACTGGTTCTCGGGTAAGGCAGAGGGGAAAAGGGTCAACGCCTCCACCAGGGCGACAACAAACCGTCCGGTCGCTGGCGCCCTCCCGTATGGTTCCCGTCGCGTGAGCGAGGCGCGTTGTGCACGCCGGCAGCGATGGGAAGCTAGCCAGAAAGGGGTTCGCGTGGAAGTCGCGATCCCCACAAGTGGAACCCCAATAATACGTCCCCCGGACTTACGACGACCCGCTTCTTATGACGGATCACCGCTGTACCGGCAAACTCCCCATAGAAACAATGCATTAAAAACCCCGATGATATGACGCTCGGGTGCACGTGGTCCGCTTCATACGACGGATCCTCGCGCAGATTTTTCCTTATTTTACACCGCTTCGCTGCCTCATCCCGACCTTCTTCATTCTTAACACGCTTTTGACGCTGTTTGATGTGCAAAGGTCCGCCGGCTGGCCGGACCACTTGTTGAGCAGAGCCTAGCAAGCAGGCGTGAGTGGCAGTTAACCTGCGACGGCCGCACGCGGCAGCAGCACGCCAACACGCCAACCGCGAGAAGTTGAAGTTTAGGTGGCAGGCGGACCGTGAATTTGAAGCTCCCGTCGAGCCGCCGACGAACGCGAAAATACATACGACGCAACCCCACTGCGATGACCGAACATCCGCTTTCCACGCCCGCTCGATCCCAGTTTCTTCCTTTCACAACGCTCTTTCTATATCTCTGCTCTCTGCTTATCAATGTCTTTCAAAGTCGCGTTGTCACTCCGATCTTTTTTTCGAGAGAGTGCTTCAATTCACGCGGGTCCGCCGCAAGGGTGGAGGCACGTACCCGTTCGCACCGCCATTTTGGGTCACTCGCTGGCCGCCGCAGCAAATGACTGTAGCAAGACCATGCTATAACTTTCGCCGCAACACGGTTTAGTCGCTAAGTTTGAATAATCTTACCTATTTCGCGTTGCAGGCCTCTTGTGGTAAACGAAAACACCTGTGTTGAGCACGTTGACCCATTAGCGACGGCACGGGACCGTTCAAAGGGTGTCTCCACCATGTACGGCAATGCCGTTTTTTCATCTCCCGCTTGTGCCTTGACAGTTTCACACTCACTTTTCCCCTCTCAATTTGCGTGACCTCTTCGGCCTTATCTAGCGCGCGCAAGGTGAGGGGCTGGCGGTCTATAAATAGCGCCGGACGCGGCGCTTGGCTCGCGGACTAGCTGGACAACGTTGGAGGGGAGGGGGGCACAGCATAGGCGTTGCTTTTTACTTAAACTTAGGATTTCAGCTAAAGGTTCGGAAATCATGCCAGAACACGCTAAATATAGTAGTTTAAATAAGTTTTTAGCCCACCTGTCACGCGAGACCGTCTACTAGGCCGGCATTTACCCAAACCCCGGTCGTACGACGCTTTCCCACGGTCCCTTGAAAGTCGTATTATCGGGATTCCACTGTATATGTTCGCAATTATATATAACTGTATGAATCGCACAAAATGCACACATAAGTAGGAAGTCAATAAATGGCATTGCTAAGTCTCATGTCAAAGCCCTAGTTACGCCTTAGCCAACAAAGTCGTCGCTCGTATCAAGGCGAAGCATCTGCCTCTTTAAAAAAAGAGCTCCGGTGGACGCTAACTAGTCGCCATGACAGATACAAGTGTACCCTGTTGGTTCTTGATGTGCAATATGAAACTCTTTATTCATCGTAATCCGAACGCAAAATAGGAAAACACATTCAATGGTCGCATAAAGTAGTATGCGGGAAGTTGAACACATTCTATGTGGTCCTAGATGTCGCAAAAAAGGGGTATGAGTGAAGTTAATAGGGCAGCAATTGCTTGCACGTATCTAGTTCCGCTCCCACTCGCCTAAATGCGTCTTGATATATAGAGGTTGCGCATCCCCCATGCGCTTTCAAAATAGGCCCTGCGGGTGACCACAGGAGCGGCGCGCTTGACGAAGCCTGCCCACGTTGCGCGCTCTCTAAACTTGAGCTTGATGGATGACTCGTGTCGGCCGTGGTCGACGGGCTCTCTCGCATTTGTAGCGACCGTGCGATAAGCCCGCTTTCATTGACGCCCTCGCAGTACACAAGCGCGTCCGCTCTCGCACGCTCCAGCTGCGGGTCTTCCAGCAAAAGTTGGTGGTGAGGAAATAGCAGAAAGTTTGACGTGGGAAGGCGGTTCTTCCTTAATGATATGACGTAGAGCGAATGGTACCGCCCTACTTGTATAAAGACGTTTCGAGTGAAGAAATAGCGTCATGTCTCCCATTAGAAAGCGCTTGCATACGTGAAAAACTTGGACGGGAAAGTTGGCGGAGCCAACAAAAGGGGGAAAACGGGGGCTGTCAAAATCCTGTGTTTTCTGGTCTCGTTTCCCTTTCTCGTTCCTGTGTCAGTTTGCGCTTAGGTTTCACTCATGGATGTTCACCAACTAGCTCGTCTCTCCATTTTGCAATGTTCTCTCTTTACCTTGTCGTGGCCGACCCTACCTCCACCGAGCGAAATGGCTGTCTCGAGTGAGCGCTGAACACAGTATTATATGCGCAGGCACGACAGTGTCTATAAAGAAGTCATCTTGCGACCACATCAGTTTCTCTGACCTACCTACAAAAATACCGCATATTTTCTTTCATTAGAGGTGAAAGAGTTATGCGCACGACGCCTCGGTGGCCGCCTGACATGCTCTTGTCCCGTTATGTGAACGATGTTTGTGTACACTTGCACGTTTTTGCGTGGGCTCATGCAGTGGTGTACGCGCGAGCATGTGTCCGTGTCTTTCCTTTACTTTATTGCTAATGTTAATTTTTTTCGGCGCTGAAAGCAGATATTGAAGAATACCTTCAAATGCTTTAGGCTGCTTCCCTCTGTTTTACTGCTGGCCCCATTACGTAGGACGTTTGGAAAGATTTTCGCTTTGAGATTACGCGTTCCCTACCGCCCACCTTTCCATACGTCTGTGAATGCCAAGCACACCCGAAGCACAGCACCTGCACAGACTTCTTACAACGCTGTTATATGCCTTGGTTTGCACAGGCTTTTTATATTAGTGCTTATACCTATGTTTATAAACTCACCGTAATCCCCTTGCACTGTTTTACCTTTCGTCGCAATCGACTGTTCTTCAGAGGTATCTCTAATCCCAGGTATCTGTAGAGCCCCGCTACTTACTCTTCTTCTCTATGTTAGTCACTGACTCGTTTTTCTCTCCAGCTCCGCATTCAAGTTATCGTGCCTCTGTATTTTTGTTCTTATTTCTGTTTTTCGCTGTGATAAGTACCGCGCAGATTGGACTCCAGTGCTACCCTAAATACTCACGCCACAAACACCTCACCTGGAGGCCGTAGCCATAAGGGTGGCGCAGTGATACGGCGAAGCAGAAAATTAAAGCTGTTCCACTCAACGTGAAAGCTGTCGGAAGTGCACAGCAGTGATTCGCGATAATGGGTTGTGGCGCCGTTATTCGCTCACCGCTACCACCCATCACACTCTTTGCCTCGCTGTCTCACTTCTCTCTTGATGAATTAAACAGAGGTTTGTCCAATGAAATTCAAATTTCCCGCCTTCGTAGTGCTCGTGCGTCCCGGCCTGGAACAGCCAGAGCGGGAGTTCTGTTCTTTTTGTGCTTGCTTTCATCCCGCTCGTGCTGGCGCCTTACTGCGAAGTTTAGAAAGCGTCGTTTTTGGCGGCCACTTTTTTCGCTTACTATCGCAAAAACCAACCGAACGGGCGTTCCAAACTAAATGGACGTGGAGGCTGCCGGTTATGTGCACAGATTTTGCCTGAAATGTACCTGCAGTTTTCTATGCGCTAATCGACGGGGAGATGTATGACACGCGCCAGCGGTTCAGGAGTTTAGAACGGTTGTGACTTATAAACCGCTTGTTTTTCTAAGGCTCTGTTTAGGTCCGTTACGCCGTAACGCCGTGGGGCTCTACTTGGGTCTGTTATCTTACTGCGCCACCTGATTCCGACAGTCGCTAGACACTGTGACAGCGAACGAGCTACGACGACAAGGCGAGCCCCTAAAGTGCTCTGCACTTAAAACTCCTCGGTGCACTTAAGTCTGCTTACGTGGTTTGAAGGTGTAAGCCTGGCACTACTTATAACAACTTTTTTCCTGCTGCCTCTTAGTTGCGTATCTTTCTTTGCTTTTATTTTCTTATTTTTTGGCCAAATTACTTTGACCCGCTCCTTTTCTTCTGTTCAAGTGCCATCACATTCAGGTGTCCCGAGACACGTACTGTTCTACAACTCTTATGCTTCCAAATAATAGCTTGGCCGGGTCTGAAGTGTCGTCCAAAGGTATTATAAGCACTCTACTAAGCGACGTCCACCGGCGTTTCGCAGAAAGAAAATGCCGTGTCTGGCATTACTTCGCTCTCCGTAACGTAACGTACCTAATATAACCTAAAATAATCCAACGAACAGAAAGCAATCATTTAAAAGACCGAAAACTTACGTAATCCATGAAAAATGTATAGAAACCAAGTAAAAAAACTACCCCAGCTTCACTGACTTAACTCCGCGAATGCTGATGTTACCAGCGAAGCTGCCTTGCTTTCCCTAATCGTAAAACTAAGCTTCAAATAACTTCTCAAAGCCAGCAGATGCATTCCCGTTCGCACCAATTCATTTTTGCCGTGTTCCACTGCTCGCGCCAGCGACTGAAACCTTTTATTACTTTTGAACTTAAACATGTTCACTTTTTCTTTTAACCTCCCCTTCTTTCCCTATCTCTTCTGGCCTACTTCTTTTAGGGCCCTTACTCCCTTCTCCCCATCCCCGCAGAGTAGCATGTAGGCGGGAACATGCTGGCAAACCTCTGTTTTCATCTAATAAAGATCTCTCTCTCTCTCTCTCTCTCTCTCTCTCTCTCTCTCTCTCTCTCTCTCTCTCTCTCTCTCTCTCTCTCTCTCTCTCTCTCTCTCTCTCTCTCTCTCTCTCTCTTCAACACTGCAACAAGGGGGCGCCGCAATCGCTTTTTTTGTTTTTTCACGGCCTATTTTATCTATTGGCTATTGCAAAAATGAAGCAGCCATCCATTTTTAATTGAAAGAACGATGCAAATATCACTTTTGTATTGATATCTTGCCTCAAATATGCTTAATGTTTTATTTTGGCTCAACAATGCTGACAAGTATAAATATTACCACCAGATTTATTAGTTTAGTAGAGCTCTTCCTATATAAGCGTCTCTTTCAAGCATTCTTCTAACTTGCGGCATGTGTGCTTGGCCTTTGCTCTCCTTCTCGCCAGGCTATGCCCTCTCCACATCGCTGCGACGGCGTTACCACATTTTGTCTCATGAAAGCGTCCACCAAGAACAGCTCCTCTGTTAGAAAATAACGCAGGCAAGAGCCGGATCCGAACCACCACCCTTGCTGTCAGGGAAAAAATACTGAACCTCTACATTACAACAGCAGATGCACTGACCTGTGCCAGCCTAGTTTTAAAAATGCGAAGTAGTGCGGCATACTAGACGCTGCGTTATAGTTTCGTGAATTTTTTGAAGCGGACACATTAGACCTGCGAAGCTTCTGGTTCCTGGAAAGTGAGAGTATTCCTCGAAATAAGAAACAACAACAGCGGTAACAACATTTGCTCTATCACAAGGAACCTGTGGAAATGGCGAAGTGGTAGAGAAGCCGGCTGCTACTGTTGAGATTCGAATTCGAATATCACCGTACCGCCCGTGTGTTTCTTTAATTTCTCTGCAGCAGCATCCAATCTCTTTACCGGACAACGAAATCAACGGCGGTTTTCCGCGTAGCGGGGCAATTAAGGCGTTCGCCTTAAAACACAAACACCCGTGTTCCCAATCTTCGGTCCCCGTGAAAGCTCCCCGAATGGCCAGATAACTCCGTTTCCCCTACGATATGGCGTGCCTCAAAGTCGAGGTTTTAGGTTCGGAACACAGAAACATCAATTTAGTTTGAACCGTGAGCCGTGGTTATTATTTCCCCGACAGACCCCGAAAAAAAAATCCGTAATGCATAGTGGAAACTTTATGGAATCAAAACATGCTCAAGAGAGTCCCAGCAATCGAAACCAGCAGTGGCAGTATCGTTCATACGTTCGTAAGCCCAGAATGGATACACGAACAACCTTAGTGACCCCCCTTATAAATGCTCCAGAAAAATGTTTTTAATGGATGAGACCATTAAAAAGAAGTGCCCCTGAAGGCCAAAAAATACACTCAGTTTCAGGAAGAAAGTTTTTAAGAGCTCATCGTCCTTGACAAAGTGTGTAAGCAAAATATGGCCTGAGCAGTCTACTACTACTATAAATCAGTGTCGTTATATGTCTTCGCAAACGATATCTACGTTGGTATATATTTATTCTCTATATAAACTCTTCCCTAAATTTCATAAATACGGTTTCAGCGAATAAAAGCGAATTTTTTCCCATAGCACTTTTGTGATGCTCCCAGTTTCATATAGCCCCACACTGTTGAGCTTGAAGCAACCTAGATTGTTTTTTTGTTTCTTTTTTACATGCTTATGCTGATCAGTACATTTCTCTCGCATTTGTTCTAAAAAAAAAGACGGTTCAAGGCGGGAGATTGATAACATTCATCGCCATTCATTTGTCTTCACACAATCGCCTGTTAAAACTGTGCCCCAGTTTTTTTACTTGAGAAACTAGCAAAGTGCATCTTCAAATTACATTTTAAGAACCGGCCGTCGCCGTAGCGGCAATGAGCCTGGATGAGACACAGCTACTCTGGCATCGCATGGTGTGTTTTTTTTTTTTCCCTTCATTTATCGTTTTCTTTTCTCGCCAATAACGACGTCAAACCATAATCTCGTTTGCGCCGCGCACCACCGGTCACACGGCCATTTATCGACTACGTGATAAATGCTTCGCACGAGCTGAGTTAGTTCTCGAAGTGGAGTTAGAACTGGTTCAATTGAAGCCCAATTACCGATGCATCCCCTTTCTCTGTGCTGTGAAAAATTTATCGTGAAATAACACGTACTTCTTTTAGAAAATCAGCACTTCGAACACATCTATCGTGAGGTTTTTTTTTTCAATTTCTACCCAACATTTGAATTTCGGTAGTTCTGGCCCCTTCTAGTGCTTCTTTCCTCCTGAGTGCCGTCCCCCTTGTTCTTGCATTTTCGTGCGAAAGCCCTATTAACCTATTTCTTCCCTTTTCGTGAAAATTCGTGACGCCTCCTTCCTGCAGCCTGGTTGCTGAAGTTTCATTCGTGAAGCCTCCCGTACTTTTTAGTATATAACTCGCTCGCGCAAAGGTTTAAGCACAGCAGAAGGAAGCAAGCAGCAAAGAAAATATGTGACGTCCCGACGTACAGCCGTGACGTTACGTTTTGAGGCCTAACGTCGCCAACCAGTACTCGTTGGATAAAGTACTCAATGTACTCACTCTACTTCAACCTGCGAGTACCGGCTGACGCCGTAAGACGCCAGGCTTTAACCTCCTAGACTCCGGTGCATACCCGACAATTGCTAGTTTCTCTAATAAGACATGACATAGCCACGCAGTAGCGTATACCCGCAAAGCCGTAATAGACAACGCTTTATACGAATTAAATCTGCGCACGTGCTGCAACTATAATATAACCGCACTGTGCCCGTAACACAACTATGTCCTTGCAAAAGGAGAAACAGCGAAGGATCACAATGTGGCAGCCCACCACCCTAGCCCTAATCTTATAAGTTTCCCCACAAGAAACGACGCTAGTTTGTTTTGTTTAGCTTCGAATTACCAAACGGCCATGGCTGCCAGTAATTAACTGCTGCTAAATAAAGTTTCCGTGTTCCCGAAATAGAAACGAAACAAAACGACATGACTAGTTATTTTTTTACTTAATTAGGCTACTTCTAACCACGCTGGCTCTGAAGCAACATCAACCACCTCCTCCACAACGACAAAGAAAAAAGAACAAACGACAACCGAACACTCCGAGTTTAAGCCATGCGACACAATTACCGCAATCCAAAAGTTGCCTTCTCATCGAGAGCACCGTACCGTGTTACGATGTTTCGCCCCGTGATAGCGTCAACCTCAATCAGTGTGAGATGCTTGGGATGAAGCTAAGCCAGCAGTGCGCATCTGTAGGAACTGTAGGACACGCTACAATTCAGTACGACCGTATACTCCAATGCCCCACTCTTCATCACCTCTTCTTACCTCTGTTCATGTGCGCACATTTACGACCGCTCTTTTGTTGGCCATTTGCACAGCCCTCGAAATGCCAGGCACTTATCTCGGCTTCCATCCTCCGGAACGTAAACGAGCGCCTTCTTCTACCCGCTGACTTCATTCCCCCTCCTCTCCCCACCTCCCCGAAGCGTTCGTAAATGTGCAACAACACAGGACCCAGTGTTTACAAAGTGGATCCAATTTAGCGCCGGCGCCTATCTTCTTAAGACCAAAACAGTGCTTTGTCGATACAAGTCCACTCCGGCAAGCAACGACTGCGTCACGCGCCTTGGCGAACCATGCTTCTCTATATAACGTCAGCCAGCTGAAACGAAGGAGGAACAGTTGGTGTTATTCGGGCTCTTAAATCCCTCTAGCTCATTTTGATGTGATCAGCATCATTGACCCGCTTTACGGTACCCATGTCCCTGCCTCGCCTCTTGCGCCGAGCAATCGATGTGTGAAGCGTCGGTAGAAATGGGAGCACTAAAGCTTGACGTTGGCCTCGTTGGGTACACATTGGTTGAAAAACAGCGCGGAAAACGTGTACGAAGTAGAGGACAACCACAAGGGCTGTAACCAACCAGCGCTTGTGGTTGTCCTCTACTTCGTTCACGTTTCCCGCGCTGTTTTTCAAGAAAAAATGGGGGGGGAGAGGGTGGCGAGTAAAATAGGGGTAGTGGGTGTTCCAAGGCGAGTTGTGTCCTAGGTGTGTCTGTTCCAAGGTGAGTTTGTGACGCGGCTCAATGGCTTAAAAACAAGGCTTTCACTTTATTTGATATAAAACTGTACCTGATAGTTCTCTATCGCCCTCATTCAGATAACACTCCCCATGGATGTATGTAGCCGTCTGAGCAGATCGACGTCGTACAATTTGCTTCGGGATAATTTCAGCAAAACACGAGTTCCAACCATTTTCTGCAACCACACGCCTCCCGTATACAACCCATGTATAGGCGGCGGGGGGGCGGGAATGCCTAAATACGCACGACTCCACGGTGAACTAAATAATCCTGAAAAGTGACGAATGACTCAAAATGTGTTATCATCATTGGTATATTGGCACACCCGGGCATCGCCGGACACTATTACTACTCGAAGATAAAGCGCAGCGACGGCACGTCGATATGCAGACAGATACTACGAGGTAGCTGTGTTTGAGTGGCTATCGTGCTCGCTATTTTCGTACTAGTACCCATTTACAAAGTCAATGAATTCCTTCAGAAACTGCCGGAGGTAGGCATTACGGCGAAATACGGGCTTGGGATGCAGGAGGCGAACGGCACCGAGGCGAGTGATCTTTAAACGGCCATGAAGACGAGTCACAACTTCGTGCAATTTGAAAGAACCAGCCTTTGGTAACTCGCCTCCATTCAACCCACGAAAATGTTTTGTAGCGTAAGCTACACTGGCCGAGGTTGAGCAGTTTCGCGTGTGCCGTGAAGGGCCGTTCTGCGCAAGTGCAAGAGGCATTGGCTTGGCTTGGCTTGGCTTGGCTTGGCTTGGCTTGGCTTGGATTGTATTGGATTGGATTAAAGTGGATTGTGTTGGATTGTGTTGCGTCATAGCCGTGGCAAACGCACCGACTCCGGCGCGTGCCCAGGTGTGCAGAAGCCATTTGCGCAGTAGCCAAGTCTGACGCTGCACCGGAGCCGCTTGATAGGCGTTTCGCGTGGCTTGTGAAGAGCCGGGCTGAGCATGCGCGAGGAGCAGTGACTGGACAGAACTAGACTGGACTGGACTGGACTGGACTCGACTCGATTAGACTGAATTGGACTGGACTGGATATTGGGCTAGATTGCTGAACCTTAGCTCACGCTACGTATATCCTGGCATAGCCGAGCTAAGCCACTACTAATTATTTTTAACCGGGAAAACGCAAGAAATATCGAAATTCTTCCACATTTTGCGCTACAGTGACGTGATAAGGGAGGGAGTGACGTATTACGGAAAGTGTTAAAACGTAGTTATCAGCGTGTTAAATGCAAGGTTAAGATTAAAGTGGTAGGATCAAACGGAACTTGAGGCCCCACTTCGATCGCCCAGTCATGTTTCTTGCCGGTGGCTTTATTCACCGGCCGCCAGTCGCATAAACAATATTCTCTGACGTTACAGAGACGTCACCGGAAAGTGGCTGAGGAGTCGCCACTGCCTCGTATGTTTTTAAGTACACTCCACTTTAGGGACTCGCTTGTCGTTGTAGCTCGCTGTAACGGTCGATGTCAAGCGACTGCTGAAATCAGGCGGCGAAGCGAGATCACGGACCCAAGTAGAGCCCGGCGTACCGTCGTCTGGGCGTCCCGCAGAGGCTTCGAAAACCAAGCGTTTTAAATAGTCATAAGCGTTCAAAACTCGTGAACTGCTCGCGCTTGTCATACATCTCCCCATTGTTTAGTGCAAAGAAAACTGGGTAGCATTTCGGCTGGCGTACCCGCAAATTTTCCCGCCATTTTTTCGCGGGGCTACCATGGTTGCCAGACTAGTACTGCCCTCTTTTGATCAGCTCGCATCATCCGTAAAGGCCGCGGATCTGTCAGCCCGCTCTGGTAACAAACCCCTGCGCGTTCGGCTCGAGCCCGGGTTTTTTTTTTTTTTTTTTTTCGCTTCGTCCCCACGGGAGGTGCTACAAACGTATGGGGCCCGTAAAGGCCGCGGATCTGTCAGCCCGCTCTGGTAACAAACCCCTGCGCGCTCGCCGCGCGGGCTCGGGTTCGAGACCGGGTTTTTTTTTTCGCTTCGTCCCCACGGGAGGTACTACAAACGTATGGGACCCGTAAAGGCAGTCCGTAAAGGGGAGGGCAGTCCTGGTCTGGCAACCATGGGGACGAAGCGAAAAAAAGAACCCGGGCTCGAGCCCGAGAGCACGGCGCGAGCGAGCAGGGGTTTGTAACCAGAGCGAACTGCAGGTACATTTCAGCCAAACTTTTTGTGTATAACCGGCAGCCCCCGCGTCCATTTAGTTAGGGCCGCTCGTTGGGTTGGTTTTTACGACAGTAAGTGAAACTGACTGACTGAACAAATTTAATTGAGGAATAGTAAAAGGAGGGAATGGGGTAGGGTAGAGAGTGGAGTGGATTTCATGGGTGCAACCCTAGGTCCAGGGCCCCAGTGGCTAGTGCGCCTGTCTTCGCTCTCTCCAGCAGGTTAAGTTGGTCCTGTAGAGATGAGCTTGCCAGGGCCGCCTCCCATGTATCCAGTGTGGTAGGCTGCGTTGAGGAGTTGCTGGTGCCTGTTCCCAGTATGGTTGGACAGGACCATGTGGCGTGGAACAGCGTGGCTGTCTCGCCGCATTTCTTTCAGTTTTCGTCAAGGTCTCGATGTTGGTGTCGCAGCATCTTGGACCATCTGGATTTGTGTACGTACGTATTTGTCTGGATTTTACGCAGGATTTGCGTTTCCGAGGCCGTGAGGACTTTATGCGGATTCGGCAATTGAACCCTCAGCTGCCGGGCTATGCGCAGGGTTTCACCATCGGTGGGCGCTGTGTAAGGGCGCTTGGCGGTCCCGTCGGCTGCGTGGTATGTGTGGCAGTGCAACGCCGGCAAGCGGGAGAAAAAGCAGCACAAAAAAGGGCCCATCTCCCCGCGAGGGGGACTCGAGTAAATGCGTCGCATAGGGGGTGGGTGTATTGCGTTAACGTTTAGTGTTTCGGGAGTTGGTGGTAGTGAATGCATTGTATCAGCAGCTTCTTGACGTAGTTTGAATGAGACAAGGATATAAGGCGCGTTCGTAGCCTCCCATTCTGTGTCGGCTTTGTGGCGCAGCATTCCACTTCCGGCCACCGTAGCGTGCGGACGCGGAATCATGAGCTCCCTTGGAGCGGCGTTTGCGGCTCAGTCTGGCCGCGGAAACAGGATTGAAGTGAACGGCGATGACGAGTACCAAGTTATTTTGCCCCAACTGCCGACAGGACGTATCGTGTTGAATACGGTGTTTCTTCACGGGGACGTGAAAGCCAGACCGTTCCGCGTCGAGGACTTCAGAGACATGCTCGCACGTGTTGGTATGCTCTCCGACGTGATAGCGTTGGGGGCGTACCAGATCAACCACGTGTGGGCGGTGACCTTCAAAAGTGCCGAGGCTACAAAGAAGATGCTGGCGGCCGGCGAGCAGGAAGTGAAGGGACGCCGGTGCCTCGTCGTGGATCCGCAGGACCAGCAGGTGAGGCTTAAGCTTCACTGGCTGCTGCACGGCGTTGAAGACGAGGACGTGCGTACCGCCCTTGCTTCTTATGGCAAGGTCATTGGAGTCACCAAGGAAAGATGGCGCGTGCATGGAGTGCAGGACAAGGGGTCCACGACGCGGGCGGTAACGCTCAAGCTCAAGGCCGGGTTGACGGTGGAAGATTTGCCGCATCAAATCAGGGTCGCAGGCGAGTTGGCCCTCTTGGTGGCGCCAGGCAGGCCCATGCAATGTTTGCGCTGCCAAGGGACTGGTCACGTTCGCCGTGACTGCAAGGTGCCTCGCTGCTCGAAATGCCGTCGGTTCGGCCATGCAGACGCGGATTGCGTCCGCACTTACGCCAACGTGACGGGGCCTGCGGGTAGAGAAGAGTTTTCAGAGCACTTGATGGACGTGGCCGAGGCGGAAGCAGCAGCACAAGGCACGGGAAACCTGGAAAAGGTGGAGGCGACCCCTGCAAGTCCGTCCCAAGACACGGAGCCAAAGAAACAGGAGGAGGTGGCAGCGTGTGTTACTGCGATTCCAGTGGACGGTTTAGAAAACCAACAGCCCACTGAAGTTGAGCCCGAATCAAGTGAGGATGAGACCATGGAGGCAGGCGGGCAAGCAAGCGCTGGGAACAACGGCAAGCGCGGCCTTGACAAGACGGACGAGGGAGAGGAAGATGGAGCCATGGCCACCAGCGAAGAGCCGCCGCTGAAAACTAACCCGGGGCGACGCTCTTCCTCTGTGAAACCGCGTCCCAGCGTCGTGAAGAGACGCGGACGCCCAGGAACGCCGGCAACGCAGCAACCGGCACCAGCAACGCCGTCGACGCAGCAGCCACCCTTTGTCTCCACGGCGGAGGAGGGCAGCGTCTAGCGAAACGCGGACGCGAAAGGGCGAGCACCATGCCGGCGGTCTCTAATATTTAAAGGGAGGCGAAATGGAAGGGTCCCTGAATGTAGCAACATTAAACGTCCGGGGTCTGGCTTCAAAGAGAAAACAAAGCCAGGTATATCGCCTTTTAATCGATCAGGACATCGATGTGCTAGCAGTTCAGGAGACGAAGGTGGACGGAGAGGAAGAGACCGAGGGCATGGTGCGCCGTTTCACGTCGAGTTACTACGCTTCTGTAAGTCACGCTGTGGGGACGTCGGCTGGTTGTGTGTTGCTCGTAAAGAAGTTGCCGGGTCTGGAAATGCAAGCGGTCACAGCATGTCTTTCTGGCCGCCTTGTTGTGTGCGATTGCCAGTGCAACTCTGTCGAGTACAGAATTATTTGTGTGTACGCGCCAAATGCATTGGAGGCCAGGTTAGATTTTTTTTGATAGCCTCAAGCAACACTTAAACACCGAAAGGCGGCTTATGTTATTGGGGGATTTTAACTGTGTACTGTCGAGCCGTGATAAAGCAAGCGAAACCACCTACAGAGACGCTAGCACTAGTCTGCTAGCTGAGATAGTAGACGAATTCGGCTTGATTGATGTCGGGGAATGCCTTGAGGGTACGAGAGACGTGAGATTCACACATTTTCAGGGGTGCAGCCACGCACGGCTAGATAGGTTTTATTTTTCGCTAAATTTAATCCAACAATGTCATGGCTATGATGTACAGCCGATTTCTTTCTCGGACCACTGTTTGGTTAAATGCAGACTGGGTAAGAAAAAAACAGAACACCCCTTTCTCGTGGGATCTGTGGAAACTGAATGAAAAGCTGTTACATGACGAAATGTTCATGGGTTTTGTAGTAGAAAAAATTACGGAAATAGCTGAAGGCCACAACGGTAAAATCGGGGAGAAGTGGGAGCTGTATAAGCAAGACGTTAAAATAAAAGCCATAGAAAGGTCTAGCTGTATAAAATATGAGGAAAAAAGAAAAGAAAACCTTTTGCGAGCGAACCTACAAAAGTTGATTGCGTTGGAGAACAAAAATCCAGGAATGTTCAAAGGCGACATAGGGCAGATTAAGCACAAACTCGAAGTCATTGACCAAGACCGCTATCGCGGAGCGCTAGTGCGGGCGAGGGCGGAACATTGGACGTTCGGGGAGGCAGCCACAAAACGGGCGTTAGGAATAGAAAAGACGCAAGCCCGGCGGAATATGATTAAAGAAATAGAAACCAACGGTTATGTAACTTCGGAAAAAGAGGAAGTGGAACGCGCATTTTTCGATTACTATAAGGCACTGTTCGCGTGCAGAGAAACCGACATAGAAAAATACAAGCGAGATTTTATCGGTGCGTTGCCACGCTTGGATGACGAAACAAAGGAATGGCTCGAACAAACCTTCTCGGCCGAGGAAGTGAAGTGTGCCATCGAAAACCTGAATCCGGGCAAGTCACCAGGTCCTGACGGGCTTAGTGCGGCGTTCTATAAACATCTGAAATCTTTGATATCTCCTGTTCTTGCCGACATGTACAATCAAGGCTACGAAATTGAAGCGCTTCCTCCACCTTTTTCTACCTCCCATACAATACTAATTCCGAAAACAGACGACAGGCAAAAATTAAGGGATGTTAAAGCATACCGACCAATCTCACTGACAAACGTTGATTACAAAATTTTTATGAAGGTTCTGGGGAAAAGGTTGCAAATGGTAATCCAGAAAATTGTAGGTCCACATCAGACGTGTGGCATCAGGGGTCGTAACATATTTACTAATATCCACAAGGCGAGGAGCGTACTGGAATGTTGCGATGCAATGGGCTCGGGCGTGGCGATTCTCCAGCTCGACCTGGAGAAAGCCTTTGACTGCGTCTCCCACAAGATCCTGTTTTATGTTTTAGAGCACATCAACCTTGGCTCTGTCATTGTACGGGGAGTGGAGATGGCGTACCGGAACTGCACTACACGGTTGATAGTGAATAAGGAATTGGGAGCGGTCATCGAGGTGCAGCGTTCGGTGCGCCAGGGTTGCCCCCTAAGTCCTTTATTGTTTTGTGTATACATAGAAGCGCTGTGCCTCAGCATCATTCATAATGCTAAAATAAGCGGATTTAAATTACAGGAGACAGAGGTCAAACTTCTCGCCTATGCTGACGACATTGCCGTTGTTTGCTCGAACAAAGAAAGCGTCATGTTCGCCGTGGAAACAGTGAAGCATTTTGGGGAGGTCACGGGGAGTCTGGTAAATTGGGGAAAATGCCTGGGGTTTTGGCACGGTGAATGGAGGTCAACGCCAGCGATCTTTGCTAATGTAGCTTGAGTAACCACCCCAGTAAAGTACTTGGGAACCCCTCTGGAATACTATCGCGACAGTGAGCCCTACTGGCGGGGGCAGGTGCAATCACTGAAAGAGAAAGCGGAAAAAATGAAAGCAACTGGGCTGTCAGTGTTCGCGAGAGCCACGACTTGTAATCTTTTCTTCGTGGCAAAGCTTTGGTTCGTTATGCAAGTGCTGCATTGTTCGCGTTTGAATGTCCAGAAGCTGCATCGCGTATTTGCTGTTTTTGTGTGGGGGTCCACGTGGGAAAGGAGCAGTAGGACGAATTTGTTTCGGCGAATCCGTGAAGGCGGATTAGGACTGACTCATCTGTATGTACGGCAACTCGTAAATCGATTTTTATTTCTACGCGATGTAGAGGACCCTTTTCTACGCACTGTAATCCAAGTTCGGTTAATGCGTGCTTTGCCAGAATTTGTGGTTTCTTCAAGTTGCATGCCAGGTGGTGTCTATGGATATTTTAAAGAAATTGTTTTGTCATTCC
>NW_027526348.1:27500-43827 GCF_048455015.1 Haemaphysalis longicornis
GCGCGGTGCGCCACGCGTTGATGTGGACGTCCCGGTAGCTAGAACGCACTTCACGCTGAGGGTTGAGCGCGTAATTTAAAGTCTCTCCGATTAAATTGGGTTATTCTAAGAAGAAAAAAAAAATGAAGGAAGCTTCTAACGCCAACGCGTAAGATGCGCAGGCAGCGCAGCTGTACGCAGTTTTCACGACCATCGCGACGGTTTAAGTCCACGGTTGCAGTCGATTTCTTTCTTCTTCGCTGCCGCAACGACCTTTACTCCATCACTGTTGCTATATGTGCGAGCTTCCTTCATATTGTTGGAAGTGATAATCGTTGGACATCATTGGACGCTATGACGTGTCCTTCGCGCAACGAACAAGTGTTGCCACGCTTGCGGCTAACGCTGGAATCTTTTTTTCTTTTTTTTGCCCATCTTGGCCAATCTCCCTAAGTGCCTATGCTTGGGTTGAAAAACGTGAGCCGGGCACGCTGGGAGTTCGCCACGAGGCATGCACACACGAGCGCTCGGCGGTCGCCGCAATCTTGGCCAATCTCCCTATATGCTTGGCTTGACAAAAGTGTGCCAAGGACTCTGGGTGGTCGCCGCGCGGCCCGCGTTTATATGCGGACGCCCCCGTGCGCTCGCCATTTCCTGGTATTTGTAACTCCTGACCCGAAAAATAGCGATTTGCTAAACAGCTTCGCCGTTTACGAAGCTTCTAAATAGGCGGGCTATTGAAAGGAGGGCTATGTTGTGGTCCATCCCACTCGTGCGGTCAATTCCTCTTCCGTGGGCATGTGAAAAATGTAAAAAGCAAGAATAATATAAAATGGCGCTTGCAAATGAAACATCAAATGCAAAGTTAAAGAGAAAAATAAAACACGGGAATAATGCCACGTCTGCGCCAAAATCTCAACATCTATACACCAAGGACGGCCTACCAACACATAAACCAAGCCTACAATAGGCTCACCGCGTTTCTTTCAACGGACGTCTCAAACATGAGGCATCAAACACGCATCTTACTGATGTAGACACGGGCCAGTAATCCCAGTCATCAGAGGAAGAGGACGACTAAACTTTATTAAGGCAGGCATAGGGTGCTAATGTATGTGCTTCAACCAAAGTCACTAAACTACAGCCAATCTGACCGAACGATGCGAAAAAAACCATTGAACTTTGAAGTGTCCCGTATAGGACGCAATTGTCTTGCGGCAATTTGTATCTAATTTTTGTCTTAAGATTGCATTAGATTGGCAAAGTGCATTACCTAGACACTGTCTCTAAATGACCAAGAAAAACATAATCCCGCATTCATTTTATTTAATAACTTCTCCGCCAAAGCACTCCTTGAAAACGATATAAATGTATCCGTAACCGCCTTGCTTTCTTCAGCCGGAAAATGCGTCCACAAAAAATGTGATATAAAGTCTTTAACCATGAAAGTGTCAGTTTAATTAGACTTCGTTGGCCGTTAAGGACGACACGAAAGCTTACCCAACCGGTTTATTGACTCGGCCTGTAATCACTGCTTTCAGTATATGCCTTCTCCCCCCGGCAATTTTCTGTTTCGCAGGCCCCAAAGAAGTTTTCCCAATCCAATCTGTTAAGATTCTACTTGCGATACCCTAATTTTTGAAGTTCAGCGTACTTTAACGAATAATGGGCTACTGGAAGTAACTACCGACCGGAGCTTATCCTAACCTGCGGCATACTGTCCATGGTTTGATTCTTCATCACATGTGACTCTCATTTCAGCTTTTATTTTATTGGATTTCTAATAAACCAATAGCTTTTTGTGAGCTGTTTATGCATTAATACGCCTGAAACTAAGATGCTTTGTTATACGCGTTGACTTGAAGCACAGTTGATGTTTTTTTTTTTTATTTGATCGTTTGATGTCTTTTACGTTGTTCTCAATTTGGTTTTTCACTTTAAAATAGTCATACCGATTTTAAACGGCTTTCTAACAGACGTTATTTTGGGCAGTAGAGAACTTTAATTTTTAGAGTTCCCCGCCTTTCGCTTTTTCTTTCTCGTTCCAAAGGAGGAAAGCGAATCAAAGAAATTCAAAAGGCAGTATGCTTATATTTTATCAGATATCCATTTCAGGCTTTAGTAAGACTATGTATTTATAACTAACCACTGGGTAAAACGTTTTTTCGCTGCTGTGTTTGAGCCTAATGGCTACAATTTTTCCTTTTGTTCTCCAAATAACAAACAACAGACAACGTTTAATCTACCGAAACTCATATATAATTATCACCTTCCCTTCTTGTCTTTCTGCCATGTTGCGGATACGTCCAGTCCGGTCATCCCTCCGAAATTCCGAACCCTGCCGTCTGCTCAAATCTCCCGTATTGGGGGCTGTCTTCACTCCTTTCTTTTTTTTTTTTCACTTTTTCTGTGAGGGTGTTCACTCTATTTTTTACAATTTGCATTTGATGATCGTGATATCACCACTGCCACCTGTTGTTGCAAACCCAGCTTTGTTCAGGGCTGACCTGTTCGGTCTTATTAGAGAATCCTTGGATGAGAGAACTTCGGCGGCGAAAGTATACAGGCAGTCAGTGGTTCAACACCTAAAAAACAAAATGAAAGCAACCGGGGGCCGCATAGTGCCGGCGTTATGTGAAAAAATGAACTGTCCTTCCGACAACCTGTACCTGTAGCCACTGCCCTGAGGGCAAGATTTTGATAGTACCGCAAGCCTGTCCGAGAGCCCGTTGTAATGGCTTGAGGGATCAGAATGTAAGACGCGCTCCGTTGTCGCCATGGCCGCGGCGGGAGAGGGCTTGAGGTTGATTGCTCCGTTCCCTGCGCCAGAGACATTGCGTGCACGGGCGCTTACGGCTGGCGTGGGCAGCCGAAAGCGTGACTAATGTACTTCGAAGCCCCCCATGAGACTCAATGCCAGATGGCCCACCTGTCAGCGCAAGATCGGAAGTGATGAGGACCCAAACGATAAGTGTTATCGTATTAAATCCCTGGTATACGCGAGGGACGGTGCATATGTGCCGGAAATGTGTTTTCGGAAAGGCAGAAGTCGCTGTGATGGGCTTTAGGTAGACGGGTAAGGACTCGTGAGAGCAGAAAATTTTCTGGTACAGCCAAGAGCTGAAGCTATAGAATGTGCTGCAATGAGCACCAATGTCTTGCAAATTTAAAAGCCACATCTTTGTAAAGCAGGCGTATGTTTCTTTTCATCCGCGAAACATCTGCCCAATATATATTGGGCCGATATGGTTACACGTGGTTGTGTGCGCGTGCATGCGTGCGTGCACACCCACGCACAAACGCACGCCCTCACAGACACGCTAAAAACAGATACAGTATTGTACGGATTAAGTCACACACGCACAATAACGCAATAATGCGTATAGGTATACGCGCACCCAAACGCTCATTGAGGTCGTGGCGTCATTCATAGCTTGTCATTGCAGTTGCTTCATTGTAGACAAATACCGTGCATAAAATTCCAGCTTGAGAACATGGGGAGTTTCTCCTGCATAAGTCAATCGAATAACCGAGTCTTAGGAACCGCATAGGCAGGCATAGACGTGTCATAGCACCCAACTTAGCGGGACGTGACGCCCAGACCGCGACTCTTCCACAAAATTATTACCACTTGCCCCTCAAGTTCCTCAAATGCGGGAGGCTCAGACTTGTGGGTTTCAACGCTTCTAGTTGGTGTTGCTATGAGTCCAACCTGGTATCGCCACTCAAGCGTCATCCCACTGGGTAAAAACGGCGTACGCAATACACCAACCACCGCAACCGCTAGCCTTCATCACGTGTTGTAATGATTATTAGACTCGCAAGGAAGCGCAAGCAAACCCTTCACATCCTTCCATTCCATACACAAAGGCCAAAAAAGGACACTGCTATATCCTCCAGTAATATATATTTTATTTTTCATTTCATTTATTAGTTCCTTAAGGGCCCGAAGGCATTACATAAGGGGGGGGCAAATACATATAGGTAAGACAACAAAAAAGAAAGAAAAAAATAGTGACTGTCATGCATCAGTCAGCACAACTAACAACAACAACAAAAAAAGCAGATCACAGAAAACTAATACCAAATTACCAAATACACATGTTCAGTTATAAGACATAAAAGCACAGAAAAATGAAAGACAAGCATGAACAATTGTGCAGGTTCCAAGTAGTAAGGATCTATGTTATGAATCAGCATTGATGTTCGGAGTGGTGATAATGGTCGTCCAATTTGTTTCGAAAAGATGCGCGGTTAGTGCATGATACTATATTGTCGGGTAGCGAATTCCAAAGGGTTATTGCATTGGGAAAGAATGAACTTGTGAATGCCGATGTTCGACCGGGTAGGTGTGCTATTGGCTGTGTGTGATTTAGGCGCGCTGACGTGCGGTGGGCTGGTTTTAACAATTCATGCCTGGATTTTGGATGATAGTAGGCCCCATGAAGTAGGCATAAACGTGCGATATGACGGCGCGATACAAGTGACGGAAGGGAAATGGACTGTTTTAAAGATGTGACGCTGGCACCGGAGGAGTATTGGGAGGTGATAAAGCGAGCTCCGCGATTTTGTATGGATTCTAGGTTAGTGGTCCGATATGCTTGGGATGGATGCCAGATTGATGACGCGTATTCAAGTTTTGGTCTCACGAATGTTAGATAAGCAAGTTTTTTTATTTCTATGGCCGCGGATTTTAGATTTCGTTGGAGGTAACCAAGAGTCCTTGATGCTTCGGAACAGATTGTGTCGATGTGCAATTCCCATGATAATGATGGTGACATGTGAACGCCTAAGTATTTATACGATGTTACAGAGCATATGGGAACAGCATTAATATTGTAACTGTGGTGGGTGATGGAGCGTTTACGAGAGAATGAGATTAGTTTGCATTTCGATAAGTTAAGGGGCATGAGCCAATTATTGCACCATAATGCGATAGTGTTAAGGTCATCTTGCAGGGTGCTGTTATCGTCGGGGCTTTTAATTGCAGAGTAGAGGACACAATCGTAGGCAAAAAGTCTTAGTTTACTTTTTATGTTAGTTGGCAGATCATTTATATAAATTAGAAATAAAAGTGGGGACAGACTGGCACTCTGTGGTACCCCCGATGTAACAGCTGTAAGCGGTGATTGGTTGTTATTGGCGAACGCGAATTGCATGCGGCCTGTAAGGAAGTCCTGAATCCAATTTATTATGTTTAAAGGTAAACCGAGGCAAGTTAATTTTGAGAGTAGTTGGTTATGTGGGACGCGATCAAATGCCTTTGCAAAGTCTAAGAAAATGGCGTCTGTTTGAAGGTTGTTATCCATGTTAACTAGAATGTCGTGCGCAAACTCAGCGAGCTGTGTTTCGCACGAGTAAAATTTCCGAAATCCATGTTGGTATGGGAAATAGAAATTCATGCTTTCCAGATGACTCATGACATGAGATGCTATTATGTGTTCGAGAAGCTTGGACGATATACACGTAAGAGAAATAGGGCGGTAGTTAGCTGGTGAAGAGCGATTGCCTGATTTAAAGACGGGGGTTATTTTTGCTTTTTTCCAGTCGTCTGGGACCTGGCCTCTGCGTACGGATTGATCAAATATTAGACATAGGATTTCACTTGAGACGAGGATAGTATTTTTTAGTAACTTACTGTTAATCTCGTCGCAACCGGCAGATGATGTTAGCTTCAGTGTACTAATTAATTCGGCTATACCTTTAGGACTAAATTGAATGTCGGGCTGTGCACTGGATGGTGTGTATGTTCGAGCTGTGATGGATGCGTTGTTAACAGGAGTGAACACGAATGTGAAGTAGTCGTTGAGAAATGTAGCACATTTGTCACTGTCTATAAGTTGACCATCCGTGTTTGTGAGTTCAAGTTGATTAGTCTTCGACTTGGGGGACAGTAAGCGCCAGAACTTGTTGGGATTAGTTTTCAGTATGGATAGTAGGTCCGTTGAAAAGAATTTATTTTTGGCATCTGCTATATCTTTTACGTATTGAGTCGCACATGACTGGTAACGGTCCCACGCTAGTGGTTCATTTTTTGCTTTGGCTGTTCGGTAGAGGCGTTTTTTTCTATTACGAAGGCGTTTTAGGCAGTTATTAAACCATGGATTATTGGAATCAGATTTCACAAGTAGGCAAGGAATAAATTTATTTTTTAAGTTTATTAGTTCATTTTTGTACAATTCCCAGTTAGCATTAGGAGTGCGTGTTTCGTAGGTTTTACAGAAGGAAGAATAAAATCGCATAAGTTCATTGTTAATGGCGTCGTAATTACCACGCTTGTAGTCTGTAATCAGTTTGGTGCTAGGGGATCTTCTTGCAAACGGAAGGGCTATGGTGATGTCGAGCAGACTGTGGTCACTAATGCCGGGCCAAACGTTTACACTTTTAATGTCATCAGGGCAGGTGGTTAGTAACAGGTCGAGTGTGTTGTTGCCCCGTGTTGGGCATGATATAACTTGGTGAAGGTTCAAGTCTAAAGCAAAATTAATAAATTGGTTGGCTTCATTAGTAGTGGTTCTGTTCGGCGTCGAAAGCAGAGTCCAGCTAGCCGCATCTGTTACAATCTTAGCGATCAAACTCGCGCAGCAGATGCGGCTAGCGACGTCTGAAGCCCGTAGTGTACATGGCGGGAATCTACCAGCGAATTCGGCGCTGCGGCGCTGTTAGTGCGGCAGAGTGATCAATTTTTGCAGCCGTGGTAAATTGCTAAATGTTTAGGAAGGGCAAACTTTTAGTGCGAACGCCGCTGCTGCATCGTGTAACGGCCGGACCGGTGCCCAATAGAAATCCAATTAGGTGAACTTGAAGGTTTCACCCTGACGTTCAGGCTGAAATATTTTTGTCCGAATGTTAAGATGTCTTTTTCTTCACTTAGAAGTACAATGAAGCATCGCCCATGAAAGATGTAATTATATCTACGACCAACACGTTTATAAAATGCGAATATCGCAACGTTCGCAGACAACGCGGAAGGTATCGCGAATTCCGCAAGTGAGAATATCCTCCGCTCCGAATTCGCAGGCTTGAAACGCACAATTTAGTACAGGCTTTAACATGGGAATATCTTCGGGGATGCAGTGACTCGTTGCGGTCCTGCAGCGGGCGCATGCACGCGCCGACGCGTTTTCCGATGACGCGGAGAAGAACGGGTTCCCTCATCGTGAGCGCTGGAAATCCTACTGACCACGTCCGACACGCGCAATCCGTCACACTCAAGTTGCAAAGATGGATGCGACACTTGTACGGGCGGTGTTCAACGTGACGCTCCAGCAGCGGCCCACTCCGGCGATCAGCACGTCGTTAGCGATAGCACTCTTGTTGCTGCTGCGTTTAGTGTCGGTCTCTTTTTGCTCCACGTCAGATGCTGCTGCTGCTGTCGTTGTTTCTCCGACCGTTGTCATGTTTGTTGCGAAAAGTAGGTATATCCTTGCAAAATCAAGCCGTTGTTACTCTGCCCGAGTGACACTCTCGCTGACAAAGTGTGCGCCTTCAAAAATGTCCGGAAGTTCTGCATCACAAAAAAAGGAAGCGTGTGCTGTATGTTGCTGTTCTTGCAGCCTTCAGCGGCCTATCGGGTGACATGTTATCCAGAGTGCGTGTTTCCAAACGATTCGCTGCCCAGCGCCCCACCGGACATGCATGTGATGTAACTTCTCGCGAAGAAGAGCGTTAATTAAATGGGGTCACAAGTCGCACCCCGAAGCTACACCGACCTAAAGAACACCGAATCACCATGATTAACGAAAACAACAGGTGTAATTCATCTAAGAAAACGTTTTTCAAATTAGAAAGGCAAAAAATGGTTCGACCCCTTGGTGCTTGAACCCAGTACCAATAACTCTGTTCCGAAACCACGCAGGTCGAATGGCGGCCTTTTTTTAGCAGTTTCTAGAGAGTATGGCACGCAAAATGGTATCACACATGTCACGTGGGGCGCTGAGCAGCAAAGCGTTTGTGAACACGCATCCGGAGTGCGCGGGGAACACGTGGCACACCGCATAAATCTTATTACCGTACATAAAGAGGGAAGGGCAGACGGAAGAGGACCTATTTGTCATCGCGACCGCGTAAACGTGCTGGATACGATACAGCGGAGGCATCCGCTCTCTTGGGGCCCTTCACCACACAACGGTGATAACAGTCGAGTAACTTTAAATGACCGAGTAACATATGCTGTGCCCTCCTCAAGAAGATGGCATCAGGCTTGGTATTATTTAACTGCAGCTTGTGAAGCGGCACGGGTAATTACGAAGTTGGTGTATTCCGTAATAACGGTGGGCCGTTTTGCTTGACGCAAACCAAAGCATTTAGCAGCGCTCTATGTATCCTCATTATCTAAACGTTTATACAAGGAGTGAGTTTCCACTATAATAAAATTTTATATTCTTCTCAATAAATGAGTTGACTCGATGCCCCACATCGAGATATATTTTATCGTCTGCGAGCGCCACATCCGTCATTTCCATGGGGTTACCTGAATGAACCCTTTTTAATTAATTGTTCTCCCTTTTGGAACCCACAGCATCGTTTTAGTGCCAGAATATATTCTCAGACGAAACACGTGTTTCTCTATTCGCCCTTGTGTCTGTTTCCATCCCGTAACCTGTCTCGGGCGAAAGAAGCTTCTCCTCGAAGACGTCGGGATCGGGTGGCCTTCGCATCTTCAATCACCTAGAGATTGGGATCACCCACCGAGACCCAGAAACCAAGTCCCGCGGCTGCGCCCGCAACTGAAGGCCATTCGACACAGCGCACTCAGAGAAGCTGGTCACCGGTTTGAGAATGGGAATGCCTACAGCCTCTCGGCGCAAGGCAACACGCACTATATAGCTCGACTTCAGTTCTTGAAAAAAATACCAAACTAAATACTTCCGTGTAGTCATGCCTTCCAACTTTACCACTAGTTTCAGCACTATCTGATTCTCCTCTCCCCGCCTTTCTTTAACCTCCTACCTCTCCTTCAGCTCCTTTCCTTACTCACGAAGTAAAGCTGTTAGAAGAGATCGCTCCGAGTGTTCAAGGGAAGCGAAGCCTACAAATAAGCAACCGCGTAAAGCCACTTTCATTAGTATCAGTTGATAAACCAAGGATATTAATATTTTTTGTGAGATTCATTTCACGTCGAATCCTCCTTGGTAAATGCAGACGAGGACCTATAGGCGAGTACAATAAGGTCAGCCAACCCCTACCCCACCCAATTACCCAATGAATACCCAGCGATGGCGACACTGTGTGCGCCTACTGTGAGAAACAAAACATGGAGGCAAGCAATAAAAACACACAACGGTTTTTTTTTTTTTAGGCAGGGGAGAAATACGCAAATTAGGTATGAAGCAAGCCTCTTCGCTTCTAAGGTACGACAACGACTGGGCCTGCGACGGTCAGACAGTGGTCGAGAAATCGATCAGAAATTCTCCTTAAAATACTTTTTATTGCAGTTTCTTTGAACAAAAAGGGGGTGGACTTAACGAATATTGGGATGTTATATGCATTTGATTAGCTTTAAATGAACGGGGTTATCTAATTTATTTATATTCTTCCCCCTTTATCCCTTGTCACTACTTTCCCATTGGGGCGCAGAGGGGAAACGGGTGCACATTTTTTGTACGCCAAGCACACCTCTGTGCACTCTGCCATATTTTCGGAGTCAACTTTGTTGGCATCGCCCTCTCGGCGTTTCTTTCCTCTTTTTTTTTTTGCGTCACCTGTTTCCTATGCTTTTATTTTCCTATGTGCTCGTTAAAATCAACCTAACCAAATACTTGCAGCAGGTGCCGTTTACGGGAGCGATAAACACCACAGTTCACTTGAACACAGTAAGCGCTCTTGCCGAGAGGAAACAAGTTGGTCATTCTAAATGTGTGAACTTTCTAAAGCACCGAATTAAGCAAAAAATCCAAGGAAGCTTGCGCTCACGCACAAGACGAATGGCGAAGCTATTGTAGGTGAGCATTCACGGACACGTAGCTTAGTTCAGCATCATGTGTATTTGCATAATGTGGTAATTTTACTCGTTGTCATATACGAAGAAGACAATGACGCCTTCGGTGTGATGGCTTCTTAATCCTCAAGGGCTTCTAGAGAATGCGGCGGCCGCGGTGA
The DNA here is from genome assembly GCF_048455015.1 of Haemaphysalis longicornis. Taxonomy (NCBI): domain Eukaryota; kingdom Metazoa; phylum Arthropoda; class Arachnida; order Ixodida; family Ixodidae; genus Haemaphysalis; species Haemaphysalis longicornis. The sequence goes on from NW_027526348.1 coordinate 37,581, forward strand.
CCTTTCTCGAGCATGGTGTGAGCGCATGTGCACGGCGACACGAGGACGAACGAACGAGGGGCGTACTCTATGACGTGTCTTTCTTGTTCCGAGCAAGTGTTGCCATGATTACAACGAACGCTAGTTTTTTTTTTTTTTTTTTTTTTTTTTTTTTTTAAGGCACTGCGCCAGGCGGGGTCACAGCGGCCGTCGCGAGCACGCGCTTACGAGCACTCCGCATTCGGCATTTTCTCGCTCCTCAAGGATTTTTTTTTTTTTTTTTTTGCTTAAGCCACTGCGCGTGCCGGGGTCGCTCTGGGGACGCCGTAGGGCACGCGCTCACGAGCGCTCGGTAATTTCTTGGTTTCTTTTTTTTTTTTTTTTTCCTGCAATGGCAAACTTAAGGCTTGTAAAACAGCTCCGCTGATAAAAGAGAAAAAAAACAAGAAACGTACACCAAGAATGCGAAGTAAAAAAGGCTGCTAGCAAAATGAAGAGACGAAAAGTATCAGATGCTATAGCGAGCCACCTAGTGGGGTTGGTTAGACCTATTTTCCCGCAAAGGGATATGAAGACGTTGCGCTGAACGAAGAAAATAAGCAGAAAGAACGAAATGGAAAAGCATCATCCTCAACGAGCCCTCAGTAATAGAGAGAACAAAAAAGTAATGGAGTGCAATGACGCGAAAAAGGAATCAAGCGGGGTTGAAGTTCCGAGGCGTATATGTCGGTGCGATCCTCACGACAACGCGTCAGGCGAAAAGCTGAAAGTGTGAGAGAAAGGAGCGAAAATGGAGGATAACGGCTCTGATGGGGGAGAGAGGCGGGGGATCAGCATCTTCTGGGACTTAATGCTCGGGTAGCCGTGACGACAGGGAGCCGCGATGGCTTTGCATTACGTGTGTGCGTGTGTGTTATGACGAGGAAAGATTTTTTCAAAAACCAGACGACCTACCAGAGATCAGCTTCTTTCTTAAAGAAAAAAAAAACTGCATGAACCTTTCCGCACGGTCATTGAACCTAACGCCTCTGATGGCGCTAGGACTACCGTTGTTTTGGGGAGAAGAACACTGCAAAAATACCTTATATACGAAAAATTGCTGATATATATAATTTACATTTTTTTTTGAAGAAGCATGATTTTCGATCGACAGACATAATGTAGCTACAACTTTTAAGTAATTAATCTCATTTTCTGAAAAAAATTTGGTGAGGTGGAAATGTTTGTATTTCTGTGCATTTGTTTTTATCGATACTTACATCGTCTTAAAGAATGGAGCACTGGTCTATTCTGTGAATGTCCTCTTTTGTGTGAGATTTTTAGTTGTCCCGCCGTTGCTGCAGTAACAAATTTAAGGATACAGTCAGGCAACTTTTTGCCTTTAGCCGTGCCCTCAAGGCAATGCTGCAGTTATTGTCTTCAATAAACTTTAGGCCTATCCACGATTTTGTAATTTATTTTGATTCGCGTTTGTTAGCGAAATTGTTAGTAGCAAAATTTCTCAAAGCCCGATTAACTATCGCAACGAGGATCGCACTGCGTCCTGTTATCATTCTAAGATATTGCGAACAATTAATCCCACTGTCCTAGAGAACACATAGGCATGTAGGCGCAGAAAAATGGTCTTATCATGCACTTATATGTGTTCCTTTGTGAAACTAAATTACTGTCCATACTTACACGCTAGAATTTTTTCACTTTGTCATGTGTTTTTTGCCAACTGTGAGGGACAGAATTGGTTAAAAATGCAGTGTGCTTAGCCAAATCATGAGATTTTTTTTTTTGGCCTGTGAGCACTCCCAATTTTTATAATAATCCCCATTGCCTTACTTCTGTACTCAGTCGGCTACCCCAACCCCCGCAAATAAATTTCTGGGGTCACCAGCACCGTTCCCATTCACTTTTAACAGCATAAATTACTAAAAGCGATTAAACACATGATGTAACGAGTCTTCTTTTTATTATTTAGTTTAAAACCTTCCGTTTGGAAGATTGTAAATGAAATCGGTTTAATTAAAGTCCAACAGAACTTATCAACGAGACCGGAATCATCATCATATATAAGATAAGCATTAATCGCTCCTCGCTTTGCGGAAGCAACTAGGGAGAGTAAAAGGGACATGACCGCGAAAAGCTTCCCTGATCCGGCTCCCGGAATGGGATCAGATGACTTGTCCTCCCCGAAGCTCCTATGCTTCTCCCCCTCCTGTCCTATTGCGACACCCGCGCAGTCCGGAATCGTCGCGATAAGACGCCACCATCTTTCCCACAGACACCATCATCAATCGTCTTTCTCCCGACCCCCGCGTATCTCTTTGTCCCCTGCCCTTGGACCACGCGCGGTGTCCGAGGAGCCGCTAACGATCGCAAGACGGATGGTGGCCTCGAACTTGTAGAGGCGAGAAGTCGTCATGGAGGGAGAAAAATGCTCCTCGTAATTTTGACGCGGCGCCTTTGGAGGCACGAATCTGGAAGGGCGCACCGTTAATCTAGTTCTCACCCCCGCGGCCATCTCTTCTCGGTCCTTCTCGAGACGACGGGAGCAGGCAGTGAAGATCAGCCCTCTTCGGGCGCATCTTTTCAACGTGAAACGTCGGCTTTCCCTCGGGTGAAACGTTCTCAAGTGGAAATTAAAGCGGCGATGGGTGAGGGTGAGAGACGCGCTGCCTGTGCGACGTCACTTGATTTAAGAAACGTCCGGAACATTCTGAAATATTGTAGAAGGCCGTGCGTTAATGTGGATGTCGGGGTTGCTACGATGCACTGCACGCTCAAGGATTTGAAATCACTCGGATCAAGTGGGCATGCAACCCGCCGTGGTGGCTCAGTGGCTAAGGCGTTTTGCTGCTGAGTCCAAGAAGGCGGATTGAATCCCGGCCGCGGTGTAGGTTTTCCCGATAGATATTCTGGGGAACACTCAATAACCCCGGGTGGTCTAAATTAATCCGTAACCCTCTACTAGAGCCCGCCTTATACCTTCGGTGCAGCGTCGGTGCGTAAAACCGCGAGTTTTTTTTATTGGCTTGGCGCTGCTGTAGACACCGTCGTTGAAGGTGTTTGGTCGTTTGGATGTTTCTGTTGGGCGCTGCGGTTATTTCAACACACTACATGGATAAATTATCGCGTAATTTGTATGGTTTATTCGTTTTAAATTGGATTGAAGTCACAGGTTGTAAAACGTCACTGGAAAAACTTGTTTAAGGTGCTTGGGCTATTATGATTGGCCTGTGTCGCACAGGATTCACGGGTTCTAAATGATAACCCCGCGTCAGTTGGTCCAGAAGTTTACCCAGGTATAATCTCCCCCGTCCCTCCCCTATATCCTTCTTTTTATCTGCCATCGAACAGCGCTTACTTCAGTCCACAAGAAATTGCTGTGACTGCAGAGAAATTCCAGTTCTTTAAAATTAAAAGTGTGTACTTCGTGCGGACATTTCGCCCGCACATAATTTACATTTTACCGTCCTTGTAGCTACGCTCCGCAACACATTAACACACGCGTGCCAACGCTCCCTTTTTACCTCCTCTCCCGTTCTGCTTTCTCGAGCACTGAAAACCTTACACACAGACATACACAGGCGCATGCCGCTCACGCAAGTGCGAAATCGCCTCGAAAATCCAATTTGTTCCATCTCGTTTGCTCCGTATGGCTCTCAGTGAATTTTCACGCCCCCGGAGGGAATCGCAGGAGTCGCGCCGACTGTGGCTAGGTCGTCGCCCCGTACACCTCGATGTAGATAGCCCACGTGTTGGCTCTATCACGTTTTCGCGGTTGAGTGAGCGAAGCAGAATATTACGCTAGCCCAGCTCCACGTATTTGCGCGAACACGCTGCTTCGAGTGAAGGTCGGCCGACTAGTGGCGGTCCTTGATAGTGTCGGTCCTTGATAGTGTCGGCGAAGGTGCGAGCATGTACTGGCATAGATAAGAAAAGCAGAGGGCGTTAGCCAGCAACGACTGAATCGCAAATTGAAAAACGAAAAGAACACACAAATTTGTACTTTCAGAGGTCCCAAAAATTGTCATTCGCCAATGAAATGAAGTTGCGGTCGTCAGTCACTGCTGGCGGTTCAACAGCGCTTCTGTTTTCAGCGGAGTGACTAATATTGGCGGCTAAAAGACCCACCCCGGAAAAGAAATCCCGGGGGTAAGCGAGAAAATATGAAGTGCAACAATTTTGCGCCTGCATGTTTCGAAGACAAAAATATAGCCTTATTGACTTGATAGATTGATAGAGGATTGATTGACTTGAATGTATTGATTGACTTCATATTGTAAGGCTTAACGCGCTGACGCAACGCAGGCGAAAGGCACACCGTAGTGGAGGGCTCCGGAATCATTTTTGGCCACCTGGGGATATTTAACGCGCGCTGTCGAAACATAAGGCGGAAACAAAAATTAAGAAGGGTGGCGTTTGTGACGATATGTTTACCCGTGTTGCAATTAACGCTGTAAACTCTGGGCGCCTCTTTAAAACTTTCGTGCAGGTGTCTAACGACAACTCGCGGAGTGCTTTCAGCTCACCCGCTGCAGCAAAAAGTAGACCCAGGACAGAGAGCGAGAGAGCTAGCTGCGGACGTTTGACCTTGTCCAGGCATCGTAGAGGCATGGTCGGGGAAGCGGCGTGTACTCTACTTGCGGATTCGCCTGCTGTCTGCCTTGCTCTGAGCAATGGCACGGAGCATGGAAACTTACGAAATGAGGAGGCGGGAAATTGTTTTTTGTTAGCGATAAAAATAAAGCAAACAATAATGAACAGTATAGGTGATGAGCTCGTGCTAGCACAGTTTCGAGTCTGGGTGAGAGCTTGCTAATACAGACTGTTGGCTGATGGGCATCAAAGGATTGTTGGTCAAGCGACATCATTGGCCAACAAACATATTGGCAAACAAACAATGGACACATTGGCCAAAGGACATCATTGGATATCATTGGCCAATCAGTGGACATCAGGGTTAATGGGCCTTGCCATTTTTTAGGTCTTCAGCTGCATGCAATGCTGAACAAATACCCTTGCAACATTCCATGTTAACAGTGAACCAGGGCACACAGCTTTCCATAATTGCATGATTTGCACACCAGCTTCAGACATTGCGCCATTTTTCTAAAACATTTTTTGCGGTGCTACCTACAGGCATAAATAGCAAGTAACCACTTGAATTTTTTTACCTGCAGTATTTCTGGAAAGCTACATCTCATTTTTGCCTTGTTTTGTTTTTCTTTTTAGGTGCCAATGGGAACTTGAGGACAAAGGAAGACAATGGACGTGCCTGGAGCAAGGCACATCGCAAACAGCAACAGCTCTACGCGGTTTATGGGCTCCTGTTTTGGGATCCTGCATAGTCGTGAAGACAGCTGCCTTCAAGCAAGGGATCTTCGAATACGTCTGCTGCGTTGCATATAATAAAAATGAGCCTGTGTGCATGGATAATACAGTTCCATGTCAACGCGCGAGAGTTGGCAACATAGAGATGTCCCCTGTAAAGATATGAAGAGGCAATAAAAGGGAATGTAAATTTCCGAAATATCCTGGTGTAGCTAATCCAGCGCCAGCGCGCTCGAATTTCAGCGCTAGCGCGCGCGATTTTCAGCGCCAGCGCGCGCGTATTTCAGCGCCAGCACGCGCGAATTTCAGCGCCAGCACAAGCGTTTTCGAGCGGGCAGCGCACGCGCTTTCGAGCAGCCAGCGCCGCTGGAAAACGCGCGCGCTGACCGCTGCCCGCCAGCGCGCTGCCTTTTCGGATAGGGTAGTCACCAGTGTAGGCTTATTGAACTACGCAGTATTTATAAGGTTCTCTTTAGCAGTCAACAGCATGAGGTTTATAGCATTAATTCCTTAAATGACGCTGCTATATTGTTGGTGTACTACTTATAGTGTACTCTGCGATACATAGCTCCAAAATACGCGGGTGTTTAATTTGGTCTTAGTTGATTTAACTGCTTTTTCTTCCTATCTAGCAACTAACCGAGGGTACCGGTGGGGACTCGACTATGTGGCCCTCATATGTATATACCTGCTTTGTTTCATCATCTCATCTGTGATGTGCGAGAAACCCTGTAGCACCTGCTCTGTGAATGTGCTCGATTTAGTGCTCAAATAGTATCCCTCGCAGTGGCTTTGGGACTGCCGCTTTCCGTGGACATGCAGCTAAAGGACGTTTTAGGACCATGGGCTTGTCCCAACGTGCTTTACGCGCTACCAAAGCTCTGATAGAGTACCTGCAACACAGGTCTGGACCAGTCGCTGTGAATAACTCGCTGTATCTGTA